>NC_044366.1:29478027-29753903 GCF_007364275.1 Archocentrus centrarchus
TTGCCTGCATTACTTTCTTCCACTTTATTTCATTTACATTTTTTCCAAAAATGTCCTTGTTTTAATCCGTCCATCCATTTTCTTCTTTTCCACTTATCCCAATCGTTATAAGACAAGAAGCAAGGTACATGCTGGACAGGCTGCCACAGGGCCTATTCCCTTTTTTTATATATATATATATATATATATATATATATATATATATATATATATATATATATATATATATATATATATGTATATGTGGACAAATCTCAAAAGTATGTTTTTCACAAGAAAAGCTCTCTGAGCTTCAGCTTTTAAATTACTGTTTTAACACTCATCTGGTAGCAGGACTGAGCAAATGTCACAGAGAGCAAAGTGGTGCTGAAGGGCAGAAAAGGAGGAGATTGTTACACACACCTTACAACAGGTGTGTGTGTGTGTGTGTGTGTGTGTGTGTGTGTGTGTGTGTGTGTGTGTGTGTGTGTGTGTGTGTGTGTGTGTGTATATGGACACTTAAATTAGACACTTCAAAGGTTTTAATGAAACTGTGCATTGTGATGGTAACTATTCCATTACATGTGCAGTGTGTACACATTCCTGTATGCGTCTAATTACTGAAGAAACAAAAGCCCAACCATTAAAACAAGCTGTTTAGGGTCCACTAAATGTTTGTGCCCAGGGGTCTGTAACTTGAAGATCTGGGCATGAAAACATAGCAATTCCAATATACATCCTGGAGCAAAGCCATAAAGGGCTTAAAAAGTAATAGGTAGAATCAAATCAATTTTAAAACACATAGGCAGCCAGTGCACACTCATTAAAATTAGTGTAATATGTTCACTTCTTTTGGTTCTTGGAGGAAGTCGTTTTATTGTTTGTTTTTTCCATATATATTTCAGTGTTTGTACCCACTGTTATCATAAAAGTGTACTCAGCTACATTGTAAATATCATATTGCTTCATCTTATGATACAATTACCATTGCATGGTGCCAAGTATTGACATTTTTGTTTAAACATGCAGCTGCTCTAAGCAGCTTCCCCTGCCAATTTGGCCTCCAGAGTCACTGCTACTGTCTCCCCATAGTTCAGCTTACCAAATAATTTTAAAGTAAAGTGACTGAAGGTAAGCAGCATGCAGTGCAGAAGACGACACTCAGAAATGATGGACAGCGAGGTAAGCTACATAATATACTGGACAGTGATGATAACAGAGCCTGCGTTTGCCTTTTTGGGGATTTTTTTCCACTTTCACTTACAGATATTCTGATGTATGACAGACCGACTGTTTTACAATGTGCTGAGTATCACAGAATCACTGTGATAATCACCATCGTTCCAGTTACTGATTTCCAGCCCTGTTACAGAGAGCTTTCTGACAGCCTTTGTCAAAACCTCAATGGTGACTTGTAATCATTTTAAATGCCTTATGAGTAATCTAGCACTGATGCTAAAGAGCATACTACATTACAGCTCTCCTTTCACTGTTATTATTTATTAGTGTGTAAGAACATTATAGCAGACAGTGAGTAAACATAAAGCATTCTCCCCACTAATGGTGTGTAAATGTAATTCAGCTAAGAAGGGTAATTCAGTTCCAGTCTCACAAGCATAGATCGGACATGCCTTTCTCAAAGTTGATAAACTGACTTCAAAGTTAGTAAATCATTTAATTACTTGTTTTAGTCAGAAATTAACTGGATTTTTATAGCATTAGTGTTTAAGAATTAACTCTTACTTGTACTGTTGCACTGGCCTGTATTAAAGAAGATAACAGTAAGGACAGTGTATGATGTGTATGATGTATGATGTAACCTACGTAAGTGGTAAGTGTGCCTTTTTGCCTGTGCTGGTGCATTACGTGTTAATTACCGTGTGGTTATGTCCCGGTGTTTATATGTGGTGCCAGCTGCTGCAGGCTGCGTCAGACATGATGTCTAGTTACAAAGAAAATACTGGGACTTCCTCCTGGGTCCTCGCTCTTTAATGTGGTCAGTCCCCCCACCCAGACACACACACACACAATAACAAATATTGCTGTACATCAGATCTGTGGTTCTTAACGGAGAAGTGGGTGCCATTGGTGGGGAATAGAGCCTCATGGATGGGCATGGAGTACGAGCAGAAAATACGGAGTGAAACTAAACTGAAATTGTGCTGAACTTTATTTCTTCAGTTCCTTTTTTAATTGTTAATGAATGATTAAAAAATTGTGAGCTGTAGGGTATGAACTTTTTTTGGCTTTTACAATAGGGCACATCAGAAAACATTTGAGAAGCTAGCTTCATCAAGTAATAGAGAAACTCTAAGTAAGCAAATACTATGAAGACATAGGAAAGGAATGAGGATTTTTTTTCCCAAGGATAAAAGATCAGAAGCAAGAGGATTGATAAGATAAGCCAAAAATATGAAGTGAATGACCTGAACAAACAGCAGCAGCAGGGGTGTGCTATTTTCAGGTCAAGTAGGGAAAGGGCACATGACGATCAAGGCAACACACAGAAATGTTCACCAAAAGGAAAATACATAGGAGCAAAAGCATAAGAGACACCTTTTTTTGCACTACACCTCAACCCAAAAAAAAAAAAAAAAAAAAGTGTAGAGCAGCTGCATCAAAAACATACAGGTCCTTGTCCCTGAATTATTTTTTAAGGCTAAGCTTTCTGTAAAAACTCTCTAAATATTCAAAACTTTTCTATTTCTTGAAAGCATGTCCACCTCTGTGTTTAGAGTTGCCTCCAGCTATGGCCCTGGACCTATAACACTTATACTTACTGCCATTATGCTTTATCTTAGCGACATCCAACTAACAAGGGGAGAAGCAGCAAGAAAAAAAAAAGCTCCAATTATTCCAGCCTGGGAGTACTCGTGTTTTATTCTAAGATGGTTACCCCCATTGTTAATATTGTGCTGTAACCTATTCTGTGAATTATAATATGAATTATGGTTGTTGCTAATGAGATCTGCTTACCAGACTATTGCCTCCATTGTCCTGATAGGACAGGATTCTGTGATTGGGGAATTAGGATTTTTCGTTTTATTATATTTCATTTATAGAAGACAAACAGCTTAATGATCAAGCCTCAGCCCTCTGGATTAGTGTTCCCAGTTTTTCTATTTTTCTCCAAAACAGATGTAAAAAGGTGATCAAAACTTGTCTTTTGGCCTTATTGTTTTGGTCGCACATATCGTGTGGATATTGCTTTCTCCTGAAGGGATGGATTGTCAAATGTCATCACTTAACCTCATGCTGTTAAAGGCTGGTTACAAGAAAGCATTAGGCCTTACACAACCAAACATGATTAAAAAAAACAACAACAACACTTGTAGCTCAGCCACAATATATGCTCTAAAGGAAGTAAAACACAGATAACACAAAGCCTGATTATGTTCTGTAGATTCTTTTTTTCCCCTCCAGCCTACTTGTTCTGTTAGAAACAAATAATGCATCTGAAGATGAGAAGTGCCTGTTGTTCAGCAAATCAATATGAAAATCCTCATGATTTTATTAAGACTTGTAGCTACTAGTGAGGGAGAATTCTTTGAGGAGACTTTCAAATAATGTAGAATAAAGGAGCTGAGTGTTAAGGGGATAACGGTGAGAAAGAGACTAAGGTAGAAACAAGGAAAATAATTGAAAAGAATGATGAGATCGAAATAGAGCGATATAAAAACAGGAGAAAAAAGCAAGAGAAGGGGAGAAGAGCTGGAGAGAAAGTGTGAAACAGAATGATGAAAGCTAAGCTGTGCCCTACCCCGGAGGCAACTGTGCTACAAACGCACACGCTTACAGTACAGACCTGGTGTGCAGACAACATATGAGGCCATCTGCCAAACACTATTAGGGCTTCAGAAACACGACTGAGGGAGGACACCTGAGAGAAAAGGAGAGGTTTGGTAGAAGAGGTGGAGGAGAGGATGCTCATGGCCTCCTTTGCAGATTTTCCACATCTCCATCGGAGACACTGGGCAGAACCTTTTAGATGGCACTTAAAGAGGACTGCTTTGGTCATTGATTTATCTGGGTTTTACAGGTGCAGTCCATAGCTCTGCAGGGAAACACACACAGGCGCTTTCCTCCAATGCCAGCCATAAATCTGTAATCGTTTGCTTTTCACTCTGCAGACACGTCTGAGCGACTGTGATTCTACACCCCTCAGACAGTTCTAGACCAGGACAGAATTTTGTTCTGTTTAAATCTACAGTGATTATACACCACAATTATCAGTATTCATCTGTCATTTTTAATTTAGGTTATATTTTATCTAGATCTACTTCTACAGGGTCTACTGCATGGGTGTTCTTTGTTACAACATAAATGACGAGAACCCTCAGACTGTAAGATTGTAGTCTCTAGAATTAACCAATAAATGCATCCCAAAACCTGAAGATCAACTTACAGTGTTCATATCTGCATGGAAGTGATTAACTAGCCAACGAGTACAATGTTGCTACTGTATCTCCTTATCCTACTGTTAGCATTAGCTGTTTGGAACATATAAAAGCTAAAACTATAACAAAGTTTAAAAGAGATGCAGTACGAAGAACCAAATGTTATAGTTTTACATGTTTACATGATATCAGTCTGCTTCTGATAACTGTATAAGCCCCTCTCAGCACTCACTATTAGCATTATACCGTATGGATACATCTACCTGTGCTGGCAGATGTTACCACGGTTAGCTTTTAGGATGGAAATCCTACTAGACTGTCATATACAACTTATTCACTCAACTTATCTACATATTTTATGAATGACTGAAGTAAGCTAACAGAACTGTTTTCTGTCGCTGTGACAACTTTTCTCACAGACTCACTTTTACAACACATGTGCCAAAGTCAGTCACTCACACAGGTGCTGTTGCTTGATGTACTTGAAGCAGTTCATTCATAATTGAATTATCATTTTGTTGTTTCCTCTGCTGCTGCTCTTTACTTTCCCAGTATTTGGCATAATGCCATCATTTTGCACTGCTTTGCCCCGTGTCTTGACTCACAGGTGTATCTACAGTTTGTGGCCGGCTGGAACAAGTCACTGCAGTTTATTTTAGTTTCATTATACTGTTTTTCCTATTTGCAGGACAGCTTTGTGAACTGACTAAGTATATATAAGTTACAGTATATCAGCCCTACTGCGCACAGTGACAATCCAGACCTCCAACGTTTCAGTGATTCAAGGGGTTTAACAAAAATACTGTGTTGATTGATGAAAATCTGAATAGCGCATCTCTGAAAGTGAATAGTGCCTTTAAACCAGGGTTATAATAGTTTTGGATTTTACATTATCATTTGGTTTTAGTTAGTTTTTAGTTATTTTTTCTCTAATTCAGTTAGTTTTCAGAGTGGTTTTGCTCATTTTTATTAGTTTTTATTTTTGGTTTAATGCTTAGTTTTAGTTTAGTTTCAGTCTTAGTTTTTCATACTTTGTCAGGTGCAAGATTCAAGACACAAGAGTGACTACTGTGTAATAAAAACTCAAAAGATTTAAAGAAATATATTCAACAACCAACTGTTCACAAAACAGCAGCACTACGTGCTAAATGTTTGTAATATTAAGGACACACATGAACATCAACAGGGAGAAACAAAGAAAAATATGAACTCCAAAACTCAATAAATTCTACAATAAACTCCCAATAAAGTTCAGTGTCAGTGCAGCAGATTAACAACAGCTACATGTGGTGTTTGACAAAAACAAACGCTTTGAAGGAGTCAAAGCTCAAATCCAGCTGCATCCTGATGTTGATGCTGATGCTGCTTCGGTTTTGGAGCTAGCTTGGTTAGATGCTCGCTAATTAGACTGCAGACTCTGTACACAATGAAGTGTCCGACCTCATGTCCGCATTTATGCTTGTGTAGCTGGATTGTGTGCGTTAATTACATTGTGGTCGTGCTGGTGTTTTATATGCGGTGCCAGCTGGGACTTCTTTTTGATCCTCGCTCTTTGTGCTCAGTTTTTTGGCTGCAAACATATTTGTCCCTGTTTTTTCACTTTCTTCACTCCCTCACATCCATTCCGACAGTTTCAGCAGTCCCCCCCTCCAGGAATTCGCTGACATTTGTAAGTCCTTATATCGATGCTTTGATTATTATTCCCAATTGTTATTCTCTGACTGATAAAGTAGCCGGAAATGACGCGACAGGTTAATCACAATGTTGCAGGCTGAGTGGACCCGACGAGCAGTCACATTTCTCCTGAGGTCAGGTTACGTCGGTTCAGAGCGGTTTCTGTAGCTGTTGTGCGCTTCTCAGGTGGACTTTGATGTTGGTGTTTTTTCCTGACTGAGAAGTGTTCCACACATGTTTTCATCATCCACAACAAGACACTCTTCTATCTGTATTATCGAATGGAAAATGATCACTCCATAAGGCTTTTAAATAAAATGACAAACAAAAAAAAAGGAAGGTCATTTTATTTATAATTTCAGTTAGTTTTAGTTAGTTTTTTAATCTCACAGTTTTAGTTAGTTATGGTTTTTTCCTTTTAATTGTAGTTTTTATTTATTTCAGTTAACAGCAATGTTTTTTCAATTTCAGTTTTCATTATTTCATTCGTTTTTGTTAACTATAATAACCCTGCTTTAAAATACAGCCTATTAACTCCAACCAGCTTATTTCAACTGCTCTGGGCCAACAATCCCTCATGATGTGACAGAAATAGACTGCAAATCAAATTCATTCTCCCCCCCCCCCTATCTCCAGATCACAGGTTTAATGGCCACTAATGTGTGGGTCGCATAATTAGCCAAACAGCTAAGGAGCACAGAGCTCTGAGCTATTGGAAGTTATGGGGAGGGGGAAAAAAAAAAAAAAAAAAAAAAAAAAGAGGGTTTTTATGTTCGGCACAGTCCATGAAATATGCATTTGGAAGGCATAAAAGCAAGTTCTTTTCTATTTCTGGAACAACAAAGAGCCTGAGCAGCGTGACTGGTCAAAAAGCAGAAAAATTACAATTTCCAATTTCTTTGATTGCTAAACCCTCAGTTGAACTGCAAAAGCTCAAAATTGTAGTCTCCAGAATTAACCAGTAAAGAGCATGTTATTTCCAAACAGCAGCACTTATGGAAATTACCAAGGTGCTTATACTGGGACACAAATGCATCGTGAAACAGTGCTTTTACATATCAACACTTGTATCATTTGCCATTATCGGTGGATTTGGCATATTACATTAACCTGTCATATCTCAGTCATCAGTTTTGATGATGACCATAATCCTAACCCTTTGCTATCATTTTTGTTATAAATAAGTGTTTTCCCACATATTAGCAATTAAGGGACTTAAAATAAGTGTCTAAATGACTTAAACAATTATTTGCATTTAAAATACCGAAAAAAAAAAAACCAATACTGTCGGCCTCCAGTGCCCCCCAACCCCCACCAGCCCCCTCAGCCTCCTGGCAGCAGAGTCTGTAGGTGGCACGAATCCCCTTGAATTACAAATTAATAACTGCAGGTCTCAGTGGATCTTAATGGGGTGTGTATGAGCCTCAGTGACTTTATTCACCATATCAATTCAAAAGCAAATAGCTAATATAAACCAGAAATAAGAAATGATAAAATCATAATAAATACAAACCACTGAGAGTGCTGTCACTTTCTGTGACTGACATTATTACAGTAAGAGCTAATACTGACGTATTGCGTTCACAAGATTTTCAGTAAATTTGACCTCTGACACAGGTCAAGGTCACCAAAATTCAAACTCGTCCAAGATTTTTAGTAGATGCACCGATGGTATCAATTTGAAAATCGTGCGTAGCCGCATACTCACAATGTTGGGTGTCCATGTCACCCGCTTGCCTGCCAAATAATTTGACTTAAATCTTTAAATTTCTTGCCAAGACCATCAACCAATGGAATACAAATTCCTTAAAAATTACAAGCGTGTCCGATGACTCTGCAGAGCCAAAAAAAAACTAGGAAATTAGGAAAACTGTTACACCTGTCTGTACACATCAGAGGGACAGCAACGAAATCTATTTAAGTATATTTCAAAACAGCAAAGGATTTAGCTTAGCTTTATTAGTAACATAACAGCTGAATAGGTAAAACACTTTAATCTCTTTCTCGGCTGCTTTTATCTATGAGTGTCTCAAGTTTTACTTTGAGTTGGCTGATTTTCACCACATATATTTAAAACTAAAAACTTTTGTCATTTTCTTCAGCATGGTTGCTAGTAGCTTTGAGACCACCAGACCACTTCGTACCAAGCAAACAATCCAAACTGATTATTTACAGAATCAATCATTTGCAGTCAGTGATCCTTGGGAGCCGTGGGCCGAGCACAGGTGTCAAAAACTCAGAAACTAATGTGGGAGAAAGAAAGTAAGTCAGGCAGGTGGAATAACACCATGTAATGTGGTGGCAACTGCCTAGTTCAACAACTTCCACTAGCCGAATTTCTCCTTACTATCCACATGCAACATCAACAATGACAAGAAGATGGATGCTGAAACATCTCTTTGGCTGCTGTAAAGTCCAAATGCAGGCCGAACGGCTGCCTGTAGCCGGGATTTAAAAGAGGAAAAAGAAAAAGCTCCAGCCTCGCAGTCACAATTGTTTTGCAGAGTGTGATTAGGTTTTCTCCTTGGAATCACAAGGCAATCAGGAAAAGGGGAGTGTACTGTGCTCTAGCCCATACAGCTGCTACTTTCTTGCTCATTTGGGAGTGTTCGGCATTCTCTCTGAATGGTAATTAAGAAAGGAACAAAAAGAGGCCTTTAGAGACAAAGGCGGGTTTGGAGTGAATGGGCCTGCTCCAATATGCAGCGTGTGTTCTGACTCCAAGTGCTGTTCCAAGGGACACGATATGAAGCAATTATGCGGGAGAACTTGCAGGGGGCGAGAAAGGAAGACGAGCACAGAGGGGGAGATATGCTGGGGCTGGCATAATGTCTATAGAGAGCGGGACCAGATAGCACCATCTGCATTCTGCACATGCACTGTCCGTCTGGCTCTCTGTTGCCTTCAATAAAAGCTGGCACTCGGGCAGACAGGCAACAGGAAAAGTATTCAAATATACAGTATAGAGAAGGACACACGGGCCTGCACGCGCACATGCCGGGACATAAACCGCACCACACACAAATCCTCAGCTACAACTTTTCAGCCCACTTTACTGCAAGACTGCACTTCATGGGATTTAATGGCACTGATTTAGAGATGTTAGCCAAACTACCACAGTAAAATAAGACACACTATCTAAGTGCCATTATATTGTAGGCACCGATTTTGTGCTTAACATGGGAATGTGTGATTAAAAGTTCAAGTGTTTTGCAGAACTACTGTCAAAGAACTGGAAACAAACACTAGCTGTATGTAAAAGCTGAGTCTAATTTGCTATGAATATGAAAACGAGTTCTCTTTCTTCTTGCTGCATTAACATATCCATATCAAAGCAAAAAGGCTTGAAATCATTTTAATCTGAATTTCTAGATCACTGATATGCACTTCATATTTTTGCCTTTCCTGTGTGGGAGGGGAATTTTGCTTTTGCTCTCAATAGGTTTTCACAAACAAACAAACAAAAAAGAAAAGGAAAAAAAATGCCCTGGAGCATCGGGGCCCATCAGTAAGAAGCAGTACAATAACAATCCAATATGAGATCTCATTTAAAATCAAGTCAAATAAAGAAAAGACCGTCACCGTACCTCTCTTATCTTGTCTCGTTTCTCTTTGACGTCGGGCTCCGGTGGCTCGCCGTCGCTGACGCCCACCCCCTTAGGCATGGGGACAGGTGGCAACGGTTTGGGCCCTGCATCCTTCTTTTTCAGGTCCTCCATCACGTTATTCTTCTCTGTCTGAATCTCAGCCTTGAGCTCCTCACGTGACTTTCGCAGCTTCTCTTTTGCCTCCTGCAGCGCTCGCTCGTGGTCTGCGCGGATCTTGTCCCGCAGGCTCTCCTCCTCCTCCCTACAGGAGAGAGGGAGAAGATAAGCTTTAATTCTTTATGCTCTGCTTAGATTCCCATTAAACCTCACAGGTTGGATGCTCGTCTCCCCAGGGAAGTTAGGGGTGTTACTGTAACCATAACTAACACACACACACACACACACACGCGCACACACACACACACGCGCACACATGCACACACAGAGAAAAGTGTGCAAAGAGAGTTCTCCTTTAAATTAATTAAAGATGGGCATTACCAACAAACTCTGACCCTTTAGGAAGTAGATATTTCACTGTGTGATTATCTAAAAACTAAAAATTTTCCAGTCTTTATGTCTTTCTACACTGATATTTAATAAAACTATTTAATTCTTAAGGTCAGCAAGTTGAGAACTCTCTGCAATAAACATCTGCAGGAAACCACACTAAAATTCAGCCACCTCTTACCCAGATCATAAAAAATAAAAAAATAAAACAAACACCAGTTTCTCATGGGGAAACCTAACCCCAACCCCATTAATCTGCAGTTACATCAGCTCCAGGAAATAGGACAGGTGTGGAGGAACAATGAGGAGACTAGCAATGGCAGAATGACAACATCATCTGTGGTTCCACATGACGGTGCAAGCCCTAGGGGTGTTGACACAACTCTACCCCACGAGGATGTGCTTCAGTAATGAAAAGCAAACATAGCGGGGCGCTGAAGCAAAGGTGACAGGAGGCCGATGACACTTCTCTCTTCTTCTGTGGTCACTGAAGTAAGGAAAAGTGGAAAAAATCCTCTTTGAATCCCTCCCTGCCTTCTTGTGGGTTTAAAGAAATATAATTTCAGGAGGGAGCGTTTTGAGATTCCTGTTAACTGAAGATACAAATGAATGACAGGTTCAGCTGGAAATACTGGAAATAATTAACTAATGATCATTACATTTATAGGTAAGAAAAATGCATATTCTCACATCTTCAGGGAATGGGTGCAGTGTAGTGCAGTCAAGATTGGTTCCAGAGCCCGACCAGTGTAGGATTTTTAAGACCAATAGCGATACTGTATGTGATGTAGAAATCCGATATTTCACTATATCGGTCGATATTTTTTTTTCTTTCAAACACACAAAATAAACAGATACCTTTAGATAGCCAGTAAGTAATATCGGCCAATAATATCTGTCTGCTTATGAATCGATTGGGCTCTGTATGCGTTGAATTGCAAAAAGTGTGCTTTACTTTTGAAACAACAATTTTATTTTGGTAAATTCTCACTTAAAAACATTTAATAGGATCCCTTTTTTCCTTGTGCTCCATTATTTGATTATTTTATTACACATGAGCACACAAGACACACACTAAAGACTCATTGTCTAATGTTTTGATCACCCTGATGCACTGCTTTAGTTCTCAGTGCCTTAAGTGCTAAAGTGTGAGATACAGAGAACAATAAATGAGGAATCTTGAAACAACTTGCATCCCATCTCGGTGCAAACACGTGCGGGTGTTTATTAATGACCTTCAGTGTGATAAACACAGGAAATGTGGGAGGAACCGACGACCTGCTGAGATCCATGTGGACTCAGCTGCAGGTCTCCCCAGAGTTGCACAGTTCAACATCTCAGAGATGATGAGAAAAACAACTTGCAGTGTGTGTGTGGGTGTGTGTGTACTTGCCTATCACAGAAACATGACCCTGTGTCTCTGCGTATTACTTACTCTTAATCGTACTCCACAGACAAGAGAATAAAAGAAAATCTTGAGCCTTCAACAGTACTATGTATATGTTTGCTTTCAAATAAAACCAAATAATCCTGCAAAGTGCTGCAGCTATTCTACAACAAGAACTTGACTTACTTTACTGAAAAGTTTGGTGAACACAATGGACTAGCATTATGGGCTTTTAGGGAAAAGAACTCAATATAATTTACAAAAAAAAAAAAAAAGGCTTTGTAGAATGTTTTTAGTGTTTTCAAGACCACCATGTAGACATGTAAACGCCAAAGAAAACAAAAACTCAAACGTTGTTTGTAGAGTGTGCTCATTAAGTCTCATTTATTTATTACCTTGTGATGTTTTAGCATCTAGTTCTCTGTCTAGCTTGTGTGGATTCTTATTTTCCTTTGGCAATTTCAGATCATGACTTAAGTATTTTTCCCTGTGTTCAGGTGTTTTACATGCACGTGTGTACACCCATACTCAGGCTGAGACTAAAATTACAGCTAATCAGGAAAAGCAGCAGCGTGAGGTGTGAGTCAGCCTGCATTAGAGCAGATGTCTTCATTGTATACCTGGTTGATAAGAGCTGACGGTACAACGTGAGCCAGCTTCAAAGAGGAAGCGCTTCCGGACCCATAAGGTCACTAAAATGAAAAATAGTCATATACATGTGACTCAACATACTTATCCACTTAGACCTTCACAAATGTAAGCTTCTGTGGATGAGGGATGACACCAACAATCAGCTCTGTTTGTGTGTGTGTGTCTGTGTGTTTTACTGCAATAACTCAAATCAAGGAACACAGAGCAAATACACACTGGGTAGGGAAGGAGGGAAGTTGTGTGCAGTTTTGACAAATGTCATAAAACATGGTTGTACTACACACAGTCCACTTTTAAAGGTGAATGGTGAGTCAACAACCAAACAGGTTTACGTGAAGGACAAAAACTCACTATCGGGAAGATGTCACTCTGCTTTGCTCCTGTCTGGTGCAAAGAGAAAAATTGGGGAGCCAATATACTGTAGGATGCCAGACTTATGACCCTACTTTTGCATTTACATAGATACCTCTCTGGCTTCTGATCTCCTCTGTACAGGTGGACGGCTAAAAGGGTGGCCTGAAGAAAAAGGAAGAACCACATGAAGAGCTGGAAGGAAATAAACCAAATAATAAAAATATAAATAGCACAACTATCAGGAATGTTCTCACGATGTACTTGTGCATTTAGGTCATTTCAAACCATTACCCACAATAAAAATAAATAAATCACAGTATTTTAAATACCACAGATGTGTGGGACTTCTTCACATGCACATAAAACAGCACACACACGATGTCGCATTCGTTTGCTGAGGAGGCAAATGTCAGCAGTGCTGGCACCAGCAGCCTTATTTCCTCCCCCTGTGCAGAATGCCATGCCTAATGAGAAGCGCAGACAACGGCTGACAGTTTGAATTGTTTTCGATGCTAGGTTTCACTCCACTACAGAGACATCCCCCGTGTTCCCTGTTTCTGGGTCTAAGCTAAATGCCCAAACAGCGTAATCATGAACAGCAGAGCAGATACAGGTTGTTACATATATTTCTGACTCTGCTGCCAGGTGCCAGTAAACACCTGACTGTCAGCGTACTGTACACAAGTGTCCATGACTCACTGCATTGAATGTCAGTATGTATAGCGATCTGTGGACAAGTAAATAACAAGAAGCAGTCAGAGAATGCAAACGTCCACCCAGCCAGCTCACTCTGAGTGCTGTTTACTTTTTAAGGGAATAGGATTATATTTTTACATATTCATTCTGTTTTCTTTGCTCTTTTTAAAAACATACTGTAAGAAGTTTGTAGTGCAGTAAAAACAAGTGCAAAGTGTATGCTTTTGTTATTCGCCCTGCTGGAACACATTTTAATATACTTGACATGATTCTGAGGATCTTTATTTTTTATTTATGTAGATTATTTATGCTCGCTCTCTCTCTCTCTTCATTAAACTTCATTTAAGGACAGAACACAGTTTGGGGTCAATTTGAAAGAAAGGCAGATGCAAACCCATATCCAGGTATCATTTCCTAAATGCTGCCAATACAAACAAAGGCAGCAGAATTTTAAGCAGAGTTTAAAAGATAAGATGTTTTATGAAATTTTGACCTTATTTGGCCTTGAAGAAGAGGTCAAAGGTCAAATGTGACATGATACTTTAAATCTTTGTACAGTATATGTTGACAACACACACCACACTTGTAAGAGTCATAGTTTCTAAGATATATGGATTTTTGTCAATATATAATTAAGTTGACCTATTAGACCTTGATTGATGTAAGCCAAATTTTAATGGATTGTTAACATGACCCCACTCTGCACCCCTACAAAGTTTTATCAGAATTCATTCAAAACTTTTCAAGCTATCGTGTTTACAGACTGAATGACATCCACGTAATGCTACCAAAAACACGACCTCATCGGTGGAGGTAGAAATAGAGTTAAAGAGAAGAACAAATGTCTTAACCCTGTGACTGACTGGTGACCTGTTCAGGGAGTCTCCCATCTCACCTTGTGACGGGTGGATTCAAGTTGATAACCGAAAAAGAGGTTCATCTTTAGCTGCACCCTTTCCCAACCTGCAGTTAGCAGCAGACTGGTTAAACCCTGCCCAGTTCACCAGTTTATCCCAGTGTGTGGGCAGGAGAAGAAAAAAAAAACATGCAAAGGATATGAAGAACAATAACAAGCAAAGAGTGTGAAGTAAAGCGATGAGATAACAGAGACTGTGACAGGAAATAAATGTTTTATACTAATTATCCTTTAAACGGCACAGTGTGGATCCATTTTATAATTCTGTCATGATACTGGATGTATGGCCAGCAGAGACCAAAATAAACAGCTTCCAAGTTATGCAACATCGCCCTGGAAACAACTCATAAATATTCATATTGCAACTCAGCGTGTCTGACTTTAATTGATAGAAAACACGTTTTGAAACAACAACATGGCGTTTACTGTGACTGCAGGTGAACGCATGCATTGTTAAGAATGCTTCAAATGTGCTGCGTTTGCTTTGTAGGGATTTCATGTATGCATTGGACTCGTACAGACTGTAACCTTGTCTGTGTGTCACTATATTATCTGTGATTTGTGTGGGTGTATGCGTGCATGTCTGCTTCCTTTATTTTGAGGTCTTTGATTAGGTCTGTGTTACAGTGCCTACACTAGAGCAGTGACACTGACCCATCAAATGAGAGAAACATGGAGGATATTTCTGACTGCTGAGCTCTGTTTTTTTGTTTTTTTTTGGTAAGTGTAATGCGACTGTGCATTTGCAGAGAATCATTTAAATCATCCTCCCCCCAACACCCCGGGCATTTCTGTCTGTGAAAAGGTAAAAGTAGGTAAAGAGCCTTTGTTAAAGTGGAGCGAGAGCAATAACTTGGCTTTCAATGGTCACCAGGACATAAAAAGTTCAAGGCCTTTCTCAGGATTGTAGTAAAACACCTACGAACATTTTATGTGCACTTTCATTTTTATGCATAAAGTTTATGTATCAAATGGCCAGAAATAAGAAGAAAATGCACATACATCTGCTAAGGAAGGTAACAGACTCACTGGGTACTTTTGAATAGTCAGTTTTGCTTCAGAAGGTTTTGAGTGAAGTGACCTGAAAGCAGCTGCATGGCAGCCATAATCAAAGCTGTTTGAATTCCCTTAATAAGAAGAAAAGGTGCTTCAGTGCTTCTTTTATTGCTTCCTTTAGCAGAGGATACACTGCTCTATACGGTACTTTATGAAAGGAGAGGAGATAATGCCATCCCTCATTTCAGAGTGAAGCACAATCAAACCGTTCATGAAAATCATAAACATAACTGACAAAGTGGTCAAGATCATAAAAATGTTAATTAGAACTGCAATTTCCACTTCATGCCCTTACCTACTGGTTTTTAATTGTTTTTTTAATTTTTAACAACAGCCTGTTAAACACACAGGTTAACTAAGAACATCATGCTGTTGTAATAAAAGAAATTGCTGGTGACATTTCAATTTGGTTCGGAAAAGATCCGATACCAGAAACGGGTAAATCTGTGCATCTGTTGTCTATCTTCTGGACATTGTAGTTTCAACACAGCAGACATCCGGCGTCACTTTGTTACAAGGACTCAGAGCCAAGTGTAGGTGTGGTCAGATTCTCTGTGAACCGCGCTTCTTATTTCATAAGTCCTCATCAATTCTCCTTCACGCCTTTCCTTATGTTTTCCATCCAAGTGGTTAGGAAAATTAGTTATTTTTGGACTTCTCAAATGTACCCAGGGCAGGGCATTTGAGGGAGGGAAATCCTGATACATGTACACAAGACATTTAAAATGTATTTGCCCAAAATACAGTTTAAAAAGGTCTGCTCATCTCTGTGTTACAGGACTGCGAATGTGCAAAGCTGATTTCAGTGCAGCACAATCAAAGTCTCAGCCTCCTACAACCAGTGCATGCAACAAATGCCATGTTAACATTATGGACGAGGTAAGCCCAGAAAAACATGAAGTACACCTTTTGTACTTCTTCACTACAGCAGCAAGTAGATGCCACCTCACAGTGGAATCTGTTGTGACCCTCAAATATGCACTAGCATCAGTGGTTGATGGCTCCATGTGAGCTGGGGCAAAACAACCATCATGTTCGCCATTACCCATACATTTTTATTCAGGATTCTTTCATGCCACATCTCCCTCCTGTAGTGTCTTGGTTTAAGCTGACACCATCTCTAATGGAGTGAAATTCTGCTTCGTGCAAATGTATTCAAACACAGAAAGTCAGCAAACTATCACTGATGCACAAACACCATAAATTACAGAACAGTGCACAACAACACTTCCAGTAAAAACTCATTCTTCCAACACCGACATTAGCCTTCTGCAACCTCGTACCCCTCCCTGTACGTGCCCCTCCTCCTGCCTTCCTCTAAATTTTATCTCACGTCACTCTTTCCTCTTCCTGGGCCATTATCAAGACTCACTGTAGCATCACCAGAGAATCCCTTTGAGTCTCATATAATGTCAAACATGCAATTAAGATCAAATCAACAACTGCCTGACTCAATTACCTTGACAAAAACAAGCATTGGCTGAAGACATTCTGTACCCAAGTGGCCAATGCTGTGCCTCGCCTGTACTTTTACTTATCTACTCATGTTTCTTGCCCCACAGCCTCAAAATATAATTTGTGGGGGGGGCTCCCTGATCAGCTGTTTCACTCATGTCAGCATAATTACTTCCATATATCATCAACCTTCCTGCCTGTCATTGAAAGTTAATCTTCAGTGGCTTCTTGAAATCTGCTGCTCAGCATCCTTTTCCATGGCAACTGCAGAGAAGCAGCAGTGGTCCAACTGCCTGGTGGGGTATCTAGGACAAGGTTGTTTTTTTAAACCAAGGAAAGACAAGGTTCTGGAGAGAGCAGTAGAGATTACATGGCATGTTACCATAGTAACAAACACATATACATGCACACAGACAGGTCACAGACGGCAAAGTCAACTCTTAATTACTTAATTGACTCATTTATTCATAGGAATAAGACTGCTAGGCTTTTAGTGTCTGTGCAGCTGCAGGGGAAACAAATATCAAGACCAGGGTTTATAAGCAGGTCAGGTTTGACCTCATCAGGTGATAAAACAAAGATAATTATCGTGAAATAATGACAGACATATGAAACATGATCAATATGAAGTCGACAGTGCCAGCCTCGCACAGTGCACAACTATGCATGCACAACACTAGACTTTAAAGTCCCACCCAATGTACTGATAATGTAAATTATTCAAGTCATTTGTATTTAATCAATTAAATACCCCCAAAAACGTAACAACTGCTATTTGCTAAAAACAAGGATGACAGAAATTCTGTGACAGATTCATGTAACACTACGAGCAGACAGTTTGACCTCTTTCCCGATGAAACCCGAGCGTGACCTGCTCTGTGTCAGCTCATGTTCAACCTACACTTCATCCCTCTCATGTGAGACTGCAGCACAGATAACTTTGGTTATTGCTGTTCAGAAACTGAAGGCTCCAGCTTCAGTACCAGACATCTCACTACTGAAATACTGAGTTACACTGGATAATATTAGCATCACATAAAGCACACAGAAAATAATTCCAGTTCTGTGTTACTAGGGATTTGAAGACCAAATACTTCTGCTTTCAGTGTCAGAGCTGATAGCAGAACATCATCATGACGAGGGTAAAGAAAGCATTGTAGTGATGTTATAATTGTGTATGCCTGTACAACACCCTTCTTTGTGCACAACTAACAATACAAGACTCAACTTAGGACTCCCTGACTTTCCTATGTGCTCTATGAAAATCTGACATTTGCAGTGATCAGATAATGAAATGATCCTTTTACATTAAAAAAAAAACAAAAAAAAACACAAAACTGTGAAATGAGAACGTGCAATACTATACAAAAAACTTGAACTCCTCATGTCATCACATTTTGCTAGGAAATGGGAAGTAGGTGCAGTCATTTATCGGAGCATGTACATGGAAATACAATATATAAGACAAAAACAGTACAGAGTTTGTACAATTCTACCAAGCTTGAAATGCAATCATCAAAGAATAAAGATGATTGATGATCATCTTCATGATCACCAATCATCTTTATTCTTCAACAGATCCTCTTAGGCACCTTCATTTCTTTAAATAGTCTTCAGGATTAGTTCTCGAGGCTTTTTAAAGAACATTCAATGTTCTTCTTTGGATGTTCCCATTCCCTGTTGATGGGGTACACAGACATCCTGGAAGAGCCCACTCCCATCGGGATAGAAATGTTTCAGAGGACAAAAAGTGATCACTCAGAACTTTGTTTTGACTTGAAGAGACCCCTGCTTCCAAGGGGACGAGTGGACCGAAATCAGTAGTTCATCTTTTTCCCTCCTTTTAATTTGTCACCCATAGCTATGAGATATGCACGTTATTATCAAAGCATGAAAGAAACACTTCTAAAATAGTCTGTATAAAGTTAATAACTGACCAGATTTTATATCCTTCTGCAAAAAGTTAACCTCGTTTTCATGCATCTAGAATTCATGTTGTCCTGTCAAAACGCAGGCCTTACTGAGATACACGGTCTAATGTGCTCCCAGAGGATCACAAAGACACCGGAGCCAAGGCCTCTGATGAATAATTCAAGCCAACAAGCCCCCTCCCTGTCACACAGGTGCTCAGCTCCTTGACAAACCAAAGAAAATCTAAATCAACAGCTGACTGCTGAGAGATCAGAGATTTCAGCTGTTTTCAGTCATTTGCATGAATCTATTGTGTGTGCAGTGGCGGTAGTGCTATCAGCACATATTAAGAGCCTTCAAGTGAGAAATTATGAATAGAAAGTAGTTGTAAGGAGGGCTGTTCTTAAAAATGCTGGGGTGTTAGCTAATTGGTGCCCTCTCCACAGACTAAAATTACACTGAGGGGAAAAATGGCACAATTAAAGTAATAAAGACTGAAGGTTAAAAAGAAATTAATAAGTGTAGAATTGTGTGAACCTGTAAAATCTGTATAGTAACAAAAATCAATTCACGTCCCTCCCAAATGTACAATAACTGTGTTTTTCTGTCTGAAGACATGTACATTTCCCTCCAACCAACTTTCAGGTGAGTCGAACAAATAAGATGAAGGTTCCCTTTTGTATTAACCCACCAAATATCTGCTCTGGATGTGTATGACATGCAGTCTGAATAGAAAAGTGCACCCAATTAGCAGAACCAAGAGCAGTCAGGACTCATGAAGGAATTTCAAATAGTTACCTCAACTTCCTTAAGCCTACATTTACAAATGTGCAAGTAGTTTTCCAAGCTCAGCTTAATCCAAGGGAAATGCCTGACAGCAGGCTAACCGAAACGCTGCCACTGAACACATTATGCTCGGGACAAACCGTAACAGTGGGCAAAGACAAAAATTACCCTTTCCTGTGGGCAAGTCGAGTCAAGAATCTGTTGGTTTTTTCCAGTACAGCGTTTCCACAGTCGGTCTTAGACACACGAGCAGAGAGTGCATGCATCTTGTCAAGCATTACTACACCAGAGGGCCCTCATGGGAACAGTGGCCCTGATTTTCAAATGGTATTTCTACCTCTGAAGACAGCTGTTGGGAGCTTGGTAAGGCAGCTGAATTTTTGTTTCCCTATCACACCCACTTTACACGTCCTGGTTTTTTCCATGACCCACTTGGCTCAAATGGAGGTTGTATATGTAACGGCTGTCCCAAGCTTAATTGTGGGTTTGTAATAGCATCCTCTCCCTCTCTTATTCTTCAAATTCTCTCTCTGCCCTAACAACCATATAACAATAGCTACAATCTCTCAGCGGCAAACATGTGAAAAGCACACACACACACAGAGCGCTTTTTTCCCCTCAAATATATTCAGCTTCTCTTTCTGCTGCTCTTGCTCTTACCCTTATCAACCACCTTTGATTATCCTAGCCTTCTCTCCATCCTCCTCCTTTCCTCCGTTTTCATTTTCCTCCCACTTGTCGAGTGTTGTGTGTATCAATTAGTGTTCAGTTATGTCTGAGCTACGGCAGCTCATCTGCCTGAATACATGTCCTTGCTCTCCTCTCTCTCTCTCTTATTTCTGCATATCTTCTTCACAAATGTGTGCAAACACAATGTATCCATGTTCACGGTATCAGGTGAACACCTGAGCACCCAGGCTCTACCCATGATGACATTCAGCTCTTCTGACCTGCCTCATCTCTATATAAAACACAGGTGCCCATCTCCTGCCTATAGCACATGCGGCGCAGGAAACAAATAATGCATGTGGTTGCAGGAGCCCTGTGAGATACAACTTCAAAGTTCAATCACCAAACCTCTGAAAAGAGCAATTTGTCAACAATAAAATATAAATTGTGTTGCAATACTGTCATTATGTTGTTTACAGTGCACTAAGAAGTAGGAATGATAAAAAAAACTGAGTCAGGATAACCTGTAAGGGAAAATGGGAGCTAAATTCACTTTGTTATTGCTCTGGGCTGTGAGGCAGCTACAGCCGCCACTTTTTCCCCCTGCAACTTCTTCAACAAAATACACTTTGCACAGACAAAAAAGACAAAAAGATGTCTCTAATCTCCGTGCAACTTCAAACCCTTATAAAAATGCTGTGTGTGTGTGTGTGTGTGTGTGTGTGTGTTGGGGGGGTTGTGGGGGCGGCTCAGCTCTTTCATTGCTCCTGATTCTGTCCAAATTTAGGACAACATCAAGGTATTCCAGCAAATCTGCACTGACTCTAAAATCACCTTTAGAGCAGAGATTACATTTCCCATCCCGAGGCGGATCATAAATCCAAGAGCTCTGTTACAGGGCACAGCACATTTATTATCAAGCCAGTACCGCTTTAATACAGCTACTTGAGTTTTGCTGGTTTTGGAGAAGAGGGGCTGAAATCGCATTTTAATTCAGAACGGTTTATTTGAAATTCAAGCCTTTGGAAACCTGAGTGCCAAATCTTAATTTGGCGTCAAGTGATCCCACTTTGATCGCATTGCTGAAAGTGACAGGAACAGGGCTGCAGCTCCAGTGTTTGGCAGAGATGGGCCCTGGTGTGAAGCTTTGTAGTAAGCATGGTCACATTATCTCTGAGGACTAAGACCCCCCCCAAAAAAAAAAAGAATCTCTGTACTGCACTGTCTCTCTCCATTTTCTGATTTCTGGTTTCGTTTCTTTGGTCACTTCACTGGTAACCTGCTGTGCTGCACTCATGCAATTCAATTCTAACAAGTGTCTCTTTTTCCTTTCTTTGTTTTTCAAGAGGACTTGTCACCAGTGCCACACTCCAGAGTGACGATAAATGGGACACAGAGTTAGGCACACTCCACTGGCATTCAGTGGCAACAAAAATAACACTTCATCTCACCTTTTCTTATTTTAATTAACTATTTACAGCACTAGTGTATGATTTTGTCCAACCTTCATTCCAAAGTACTTCCTCCATTTACTTATATGTTATCATGCAACTATAGCAACCAGTGCACCAGTGCAATACCTCAAGAGCTGTATCACTTATTAGGGCTGTTCCCATCAATGGATGTGGGTCAATATCAATCAAAGTTTGTTCTTAAATCAGATTACACATGATACACATCAATAACAATGCGTGAAAGTTGTCACTAGACAAATATCAAGTCGCTATTCAGGCAGCTTGATATTTATAGTAGAGATGCCTCATCCTAAAAAGTAATTTTACTCAGAGCAGTGATTCATTACAGCTTGCTTTATCCTGTTACGCCTTTCAACATCTGCAATTACTTTCAGAAATCTGAAAAGGTCTCCCTCGGTTGCATTGCTTCTGAGCGATCACACAGTGGCTTCAAAGAGCAAATGATACTGCGAGCACACATTTCTACATCTCTTTCACGCACACTGAGAAAAATTATAAGTCAGGAGTTCACATTACAGGTTGTTGCATCACAGCAGTGGAACAAAACCACAAAACCACACTTTTCACGTGCTCAGACCAAAAACAGCTTTCAATTTAATTCTTTGATTAATAGGAGATATTTTATGGGGAGGAAAAAATAGTTCAGAAACTAAACTAAAGTCATCATTTATTTTCAGGAAGGTCACGCACACATGCGTGATTGATGAATGTGATCTTCTGCTGAGTCTAGGGAACAGAGTGCCCAAAGATTACCCCTAATCTATACCCAAGTTAACTAGAATAAACCTCCCTGAAGGTGTATGTCCCTGCCCACTAAGCAAGCTGCAAGTCACATAGTTGTCTGTCTAGACTCATAGTAGACAGTAAGTAATGAAGACTATGTGGGTACACAAGATTAATGTCATGAATTTGGGGGGATTCCTTCAAGGTGATATGCAAGTCATGAAAATGTTAACGACATACAGACTGATAACCAGAAAAAAAAATACAATTAAAGCCGCAAGCGGCGATGAGCGGGCCCTCGCACCCGGCGCGCGTCGACCCCTGGCGCGCTCCAGCCAAGCCGCGCGTCGACCCGTGGCACGCTCCAGCCGAACCGCGCTCGGAGGTTCTCGCAGACGAGAGAGTAGCTGGCTCACCCGGCTGCTGACGGCTCAGCAGGCTTGCCGTACTTCGCGTCGATCGTCTCCCGCTTCCACTAGGTGGCGTCGGTGAGTGCCCACTAATTAATATGTCACAATGCTCTATGTAATGCCTGCAGCCATCAATGAAACTGTAATGACCATAGGATGATGAGTATCAGTGTCCTACTGATTTCCTGTTGCCACTAGGTGGCGTTATGAGTGTGAAACAAAGCTGATAGAGGGGTGTGTCCGGTCTCCCGTACCCTCCCATTAAGCCTGTGAAGTTTGAGGCAGATCGGACAATGTATGTCAGAGATGTAACAATTTGGTGCACTGTGGTATATGAGTAAAATCCCACATTTAGAGGGTTGCTACGGCAACAGCGTTCAATATTCTACAAAACCATGAATATCTTTTGATGGGCTACTTGTGTAGATGATCTGGAGCCATTTTGGTGTGACTGGATGAAAAGCTGTAGTAGAAGATGATTCAAATAGCAGGCCTGAAAAATGTGAAAAATGCTGCAAAAATGACACCTTAATTAGAACATGTCAGGCTTCCTGTTGGATTTCGGCTATCGGTCCAAGAGACTTTTTTGTACGTCTTAGGATGTTACTTCAGCATGCACGATTTCAGGTACACAGACCAAGCACTGCCCTGGGGCTGATGTTTAGAACCTATCTGGGCCTGAAATGGAAAAAAAGTCCAAATTCAGAGGGTTGCTACGGCAACACCGTTCAATATTCTACAAAACCATGAATATCTTTTGATGGGCTACTTGTGTGGATGATCTGGAGCCATTTTGGTCTCACTGGGTCAAATGCCCTAGGAGGAGTTGAGGCAAAAAGGCCTGGAAAAGGCGAAAAATGCTGCAAAAATGACACTTTAAAGTGAACGTGGCTGACTTCCTGTTGTGTTTCGGCTATCGGTCCAAGAGACTTTTTTGTAGATGTTAGCATTTTACATCAGCAGGCACATTTTCAGGTACATAGAGAAAGCACAGCCCAGGGGCTGATGTTTAGAATGTCTGTGAATTTGAAATTGAAAAAAGTCCAAATTCAGAGGGTTGCCATGGCAACACTGTTCAATATTCTACAAAACCCTGAATAACTTTTGATGGGCTACTTGTGTAGATGATCTGGAGGCAATTTGGTGTCAGTGGGTGAAATGCCCTAGGACAAGTTCGTTCAAATAGCAGGCGTGGAAATGGCAAAAATTGACACCTTCAATTGAAGATGGCCGACTTCCTGTAGGGTTTGGGGTATGGGTCCAAGAGACTTTTTTGTACGTGTTAGTATGCTACACGAGCCTGTACATTTTCATACATGTAGATAAAACGTAGCTCCGGGGCTACTCAAAAAACTTGCTATTTTAAGATATTCCGAGCTGCCACTAGGCGGCGCTCTACCGTTTATGGACTTTATGCATATGAGTGTGTTCAGGGCAGCATGCTTATCACACCACTGAAGTTTGAGCCAGATTGGGCAAGTTGGCTTTGAGTTACAGCCATTTTTGTGTTCATGGCGAATCATCAAACTTTGCCGTCCCATAAGGGTCACGGCCTTTTGTCAAAAACTCACAGTTTTGAAAACACAGTAAGTCCAACTTCTTAAGGCTTTCCAGGTGAAATTTGAGATGGTTCTGCTGAACCGCCTTGGAGCTGGACCTCCAAGTGTAAAATATGACATTTCCTGTTCCCACTAGGTGGCGCTGCGACTGATATTAAATATTGTCATATGTATGTGTTCAGGGGGGCACCCTCATCCTACTGGAGAAGTTTGATGCACATTGGATCATGTAGGTATGAATGAGAGGCAATCAAATTTTCATGGCGAATGATCAAAGGTCAAAGGGGCATAAGGACCCCTCCCCCTTGGCAAAAACTCACCATTTTCGAGATTTAGATTCCCCTGGGTGTGTAGGTTAGACAAACCAAATATGAAGATGATAACGTCTAAAACCTCTGAGTTATTAGAGAAAGTGTGAGGGCTGCAAATCGCCAAATTTGCATAATTAATTCAAAATGGCGGACTTCCTGTTGGGTTTAGGGCATGGCTCCAAGAGGATTTTTTGTGCGCCTGGACATGATATACATGTGTATGAAGTTTCATTCATGTACGTGAAACACAGCGGTGGGGCTCCAGTTTAGGGGGCGCTAGCGAGCCATTTGGGCGCGCCCTTGCCCGAGCCCATTAAAATACTTAAATTTTCACCAGGTGTGACGCATGTGCAAAGTTTCATGAGTTTTTGAATATGATAAAGCCCCCAAAAAGCCAATTCATTTGCCTGAATAATAATAATAATAATAATAATTAAAGCCGCAAGCGGCGATGAGCGGGCCCTCGCACCCGGCGCGCGTCGACCCCTGGCGCGCTCCAGCCAAGTCGCGCGTCGACCCGTGGCACGCTCCAGCCGAACCGCGCTCGGAGGTTCTCGCAGACGAGAGAGTAGCTGGCTCACCCGGCTGCTGACGGCTCAGCAGGCTAGCCGTACTTCGCGTCGATCGTCTCCCGCTTCCACTAGGTGGCGTCGGTGAGTGCCCACTAATTAATATGTCACAATGCTCTATGTAATGCCTGCAGCCATCAATGAAACTGTAATGACCATAGGATGATGAGTATCAGTGTCCTACTGATTTCCTGTTGCCACTAGGTGGCGTTATGAGTGTGAAACAAAGCTGATAGAGGGGTGTGTCCGGTCTCCCTTACCCTCCCATTAAGCCTGTGAAGTTTGAGGCAGATCGGACAATGTATGTCAGAGATGTAACAATTTGGTGCACTGTGGTATATGAGTAAAATCCCACATTTAGAGGGTTGCTACGGCAACACCGTTCAATATTCTACAAAACCATGAATATCTTTTGATGGGCTACTTGTGTAGATGATCTGGAGCCATTTTGGTGTGACTGGATGAAAAGCTGTAGTAGAAGATGATTCAAATAGCAGGCCTGAAAAATGTGAAAAATGCTGCAAAAATGACACCTTAATTAGAACATGTCAGGCTTCCTGTTGGATTTCGGCTATCGGTCCAAGAGACTTTTTTGTACGTGTTAGGATGTTACTTCAGCATGCACGATTTCAGGTACACAGACCAAGCACTGCCCTGGGGCTGATGTTTAGAACCTATCTGGGCCTGAAATGGAAAAAAAGTCCAAATTCAGAGGGTTGCTACGGCAACACCGTTCAATATTCTACAAAACCATGAATATCTTTTGATGGGCTACTTGTGTGGATGATCTGGAGCCATTTTGGTCTCACTGGGTCAAATGCCCTAGGAGGAGTTGAGGCAAAAAGGCCTGAAAAAGGCGAAAAATGCTGCAAAAATGACACTTTAAAGTAAACGTGGCTGACTTCCTGTTGGGTTTGGGCTATCGGTCCAAGAGAGTTTTTTGTAGATGTTAGCATCTTACATCAGCAGGCACATTTTCAGGTACATAGAGAAAGCACAGCCCAGGGGCTGATGATTAGAATCTCTGTGAATATGAAATTGAAAAAAGTCCAAATTCAGAGGGTTGCCATGGCAACACCGTTCAATATTCTACAAAACCCTGAATAACTTTTGATGGGCTACTTGTGTAGATGATCTGGAGCCAATTTGGTGTCACTGGGTGAAATGCCCTAGGACAAGTTCGTTCAAATAGCAGGCGTGGAAATCGCAAAAATTGACACATTCAATTGAAGATGGCCGACTTCCTGTAGGGTTTAGGGTATGGGTCCAAGAGACTTTTTTGTACGTCTTAGTATGTTACATGAGCATGTACATTTTCATACATGTAGATAAAACGTAGCTCCGGGGCTACTCAAAAAACTTGCTATTTTAAGATATTCCGAGCTGCCACTAGGCGGCGCTCTAACGTGTATGGACTTTATGCATATGAGTGTGTTCAGGGCAGCATGCTTATCACACCACTGAAGTTTGAGCCAGATTGGGCAAGTTGGCTTTGAGTTACAGCCATTTTTGTGTTCATGGCGAATCATCGAACTTTGCCGTCCCATAAGGGTCACGCCCTTTTGTCAAAAACTCACAGTTTTGAAAACACAGTAAGTCCAACTTCTTAAGGCTTTCCAGGTGAAATTTGAGATGGTTCTGCTAAACCACCTTGGAGCTGGACCTCCAAGTGTAAAATATGACATTTCCTTTTCCCACTAGGTGGCGCTGCGACTGATATTAAATATTGTCATATGTATGTATTCAGGGGGGCACCCTTATCCTACTGGAGAAGTTTGATGCACATTGGATCATGTAGGTATGAATGAGAGGCAATCAAAATTTCATGGCGAATGATCAAAGTTCAAAGGGGCATAAGGACCCCTCCCCCTTGGCAAAAACTCACCATTTTCGAGATTTAGATTCCCCTGGGGGTGTAGGTTACACAAACCAAATATGAAGATGATAACGTATAAAACCTCTGAGTTATTAGAAAAAGTGTGAGGGCTGCAAATCGCCAAATTTGCATAATTAATTCAAAATGGCGGACTTCCTGTTGGGTTTAGGGCATGGCTCCAAGAGGATTTTTTGTGCGCCTGGACATGATATACATGTGTATGAAGTTTCATTCATGTACGTGAAACACAGCGGTGGGGCTCCAGTTTAGGGGGCGCTAGCGAGCCATTTGGGCGCGCCCTTGCCCGAGCCCATTAAAATACTTAAATTTTCACCAGGTGTGACGCATGTGCAAAGTTTCATGAGTTTTTGAATATGATAAAGCCCCCAAAAAGCCAATTCATTTGCCTGAATAATAAAAAAAATTAAAGCCGCAAGCGGCGATGAGCGGGCCCTCGCACCCGGCGCGCGTCGACCCCTGGCGCGCTCCAGCCAAGCCGCGCGTCGACCCGTGGCACGCTCCAGCCGAACCGCGCTCGGAGGTTCTCGCAGACGAGAGAGTAGCTGGCTCACCCGGCTGCTGACGGCTCAGCAGGCTAGCCGTACTTCGCGTCGATCGTCTCCCGCTTCCACTAGGTGGCGTCGGTGAGTGCCCACTAATTAATATGTCACAATGCTCTATGTAATGCCTGCAGCCATCAATGAAACTGTAATGACCATAGGATGATGAGTATCAGTGTCCTACTGATTTCCTGTTGCCACTAGGTGGCGTTATGAGTGTGAAACAAAGCTGATAGAGGGGTGTGTCCAGTCTCCCTTACCCTCCCATTAAGCCTGTGAAGTTTGAGGCAGATCGGACAATGTATGTCAGAGATGTAACAATTTGGTGCACTGTGGTATATGAGTAAAATCCCACATTTAGAGGGTTGCTACGGCAACACCGTTCAATATTCTACAAAACCATGAATATCTTTTGATGGGCTACTTGTGTAGATGATCTGGAGCCATTTTGGTGTGACTGGATGAAAAGCTGTAGTAGAAGATGATTCAAATAGCAGGCCTGAAAAATGTGACAAATGCTGCAAAAATGACACCTTAATTAGAACATGTCAGGCTTCCTGTTGGATTTCGGCTATCGGTCCAAGAGACTTTTTTGTACGTCTTAGGATGTTACTTCAGCATGCACGATTTCAGGTACACAGACCAAGCACTGCCCTGGGGCTGATGTTTAGAACCTATCTGGGCCTGAAATGGGAAAAAAGTCCAAATTCAGAGGGTTGCTACGGCAACACCGTTCAATATTCTACAAAACCATGAATATCTTTTGATGGGCTACTTGTGTGGATGATCTGGAGCCATTTTGGTCTCACTGGGTCAAATGCCCTAGGAGGAGTTGAGGCAAAAAGGCCTGAAAAAGGCGAAAAATGCTGCAAAAATGACACTTTAAAGTGAACGTGGCTGACTTCCTGTTGTGTTTCGGCTATCGGTCCAAGAGACTTTTTTGTAGATGTTAGCATTTTACATCAGCAGGCACATTTTCAGGTACATAGAGAAAGCACAGCCCAGGGGCTGATGTTTAGAATCTCTGTGAATTTGAAATTGAAAAAAGTCCAAATTCAGAGGGTTGCCATGGCAACACCGTTCAATATTCTACAAAACCCTGAATAACTTTTGATGGGCTACTTGTGTAGATGATCTGGAGCCAATTTGGTGTCACTGGGTGAAATGCCCTAGGACAAGTTCGTTCAAATAGCAGGCGTGGAAATCGCAAAAATTGACACCTTCAATTGAAGAAGGCCGACTTCCTGTAGGGTTTGGGGTATGGGTCCAAGAGACTTTTTTGTACGTGTTAGTATGTTACACGAGCATGTACATTTTCATACATGTAGATAAAACGTAGCTCCGGGGCTACTCAAAAAACTTGCTATTTTAAGATATTCCGAGCTGCCACTAGGCGGCGCTCTAACGTTTATGGACTTTATGCATATGAGTGTGTTCAGGGCAGCATGCTTATCACACCACTGAAGTTTGAGCCAGATTGGGCAAGTTGGCTTTGAGTTACAGCCATTTTTGTGTTCATGGCGAATCATCGAACTTTGCCGTCCCATAAGGGTCACGCCCTTTTGTCAAAAAGTCACAGTTTTGAAAACACAGTAAGTCCAACTTCTTAAGGCTTTCCAGGTGAAATTTGAGATGGTTCTGCTAAACCACCTTGGAGCTTGACCTCCAAGTGTAAAATATGACATTTCCTGTTCCCACTAGGTGGCGCTGCGACTGATATTAAATATTGTCATATGTATGTGTTCAGGGGGGCACCCTCATCCTACTGGAGAAGTTTGATGCACATGGGATCATGTAGGTATGAATGAGAGGCAATCAAAATTTCATGGCGAATGATCAAAGTTCAAAGGGGCATAAGGACCCCTCCCCCTTGGCAAAAACTCACCATTTTCGAGATTTAGATTCCCCTGGGGGTGTAGGTTAGACAAACCAAATATGAAGATGATAACGTCTAAAACCTCTGAGTTATTAGAAAAAGTGTGAGGGCTGCAAATCGCCAAATTTGCATAATTAATTCAAAATAGCGGACTTCCTGTTGGGTTTAGGGCATGGCTCCAAGAGGATTTTTTGTGCGCCTGGACATGATATACATGTGTATGAAGTTTCATTCATGTACGTGAAACACAGCGGTGGGGCTCCAGTTTAGGGGGCGCTAGCGAGCCATTTGGGCGCGCCCTTGCCCGAGCCCATTAAAATACTTAAATTTTCACCAGGTGTGACGCATGTGCAAAGTTTCATGAGTTTTTGAATATGATAAAGCCCCCAAAAAGCCAATTCATTTGCCTGAATAATAAAAAAAAAAATAATAATAATAAACGAAGCAATTACAATAGGGCCTTCGCACAGTTCGTGCTCGGGCCCTAATTAAAGCCGCAAGCGGCGATGAGCGGGCCCTCGCACCCGGCGCGCGTCGACCCCTGGCGCGCTCCAGCCAAGCCGCGCGTCGACCCGTGGCACGCTCCAGCCGAACCGCGCTCGGAGGTTCTCGCAGACGAGAGAGTAGCTGGCTCACCCGGCTGCTGACGGCTCAGCAGGCTAGCCGTACTTCGCGTCGATCGTCTCCCGCTCCCACTAGGTGGCGTCGGTGAGTGCCCACTAATTAATATGTCACAATGCTCTATGTAATGCCTGCAGCCATCAATGAAACTGTAATGACCATAGGATGATGAGTATCAGTGTCCTACTGATTTCCTGTTGCCACTAGGTGGCGTTATGAGTGTGAAACAAAGCTGATAGAGGGGTGTGTCCGGTCTCCCTTACCCTCCCATTAAGCCTGTGAAGTTTGAGGCAGATCGGACAATGTATGTCAGAGATGTAACAATTTGGTGCACTGTGGTATATGAGTAAAATCCCACATTTAGAGGGTTGCTACGGCAACAGCGTTCAATATTCTACAAAACCATGAATATCTTTTGATGGGCTACTTGTGTAGATGATCTGGAGCCATTTTGGTGTGACTGGATGAAAAGCTGTAGTAGAAGATGATTCAAATAGCAGGCCTGAAAAATGTGAAAAATGCTGTAAAAATTACACCTTAATTAGAACATGTGAGGCTTCCTGTTGGATTTCGGCTATCGGTCCAAGAGACTTTTTTGTACGTCTTAGGATGTTACTTCAGCATGCACGATTTCAGGTACACAGACCAAGCACTGCCCTGGGGCTGATGTTTAGAACCTATCTGGGCCTGAAATGGAAAAAAAGTCCAAATTCAGAGGGTTGCTACGGCAACACCGTTCAATATTCTACAAAACCATGAATATCTTTTGATGGGCTACTTGTGTGGATGATCTGGAGCCATTTTGGTCTCACTGGGTCAAATGCCGTAGGAGGAGTTGAGGCAAAAAGGCCTGAAAAAGGCGAAAAATGCTGCAAAAATGACACTTTAAAGTGAACGTGGCTGACTTCCTGTTGTGTTTCGGCTATCGGTCCAAGAGAGTTTTTTGTAGATCTTAGCATTTTACATCAGCAGGCACATTTTCAGGTACATAGAGAAAGCACAGCCCAGGGGCTGATGTTTAGAATCTCTGTGAATTTGAAATTGAAAAAAGTCCAAATTCAGAGGGTTGCCATGGCAACACCGTTCAATATTCTACAAAACCCTGAATAACTTTTGATGGGCTACTTGTGTAGATGATCTGGAGCCAATTTGGTGTCAGTGGGTGAAATGCCCTAGGACAAGTTCGTTCAAATAGCAGGCGTGGAAATCGCAAAAATTGACACATTCAATTGAAGATGGCCGACTTCCTGTAGGGTTTAGGGTATGGGTCCAAGAGACTTTTTTGTACGTCTTAGTATGTTACACGAGCATGTACATTTTCATACATGTAGATAAAACGTAGCTCCGGGGCTACTCAAAAAACTTGCTATTTTAAGATATTCCGAGCTGCCACTAGGCGGCGCTCTAACGTTTATGGACTTTATGCATATGAGTGTGTTCAGGGCAGCATGCTTATCACACCACTGAAGTTTGAGCCAGATTGGGCAAGTTGGCTTTGAGTTACAGCCATTTTTGTGTTCATGGCGAATCATCGAACTTTGCCGTCCCATAAGGGTCACGCCCTTTTGTCAAAAACTCACAGTTTTGAAAACACAGTAAGTCCAACTTCTTAAGGCTTTCCAGGTGAAATTTGAGATGGTTCTGCTAAACCACCTTGGAGCTGGACCTCCAAGTGTAAAATATGACATTTCCTGTTCCCACTAGGTGGCGCTGCGACTGATATTAAATATTGTCATATGTATGTGTTCAGGGGGGCACCCTCATCCTACTGGAGAAGTTTGATGCACATTGGATCATGTAGGTATGAATGAGAGGCAATCAAAATTTCATGGCGAATGATCAAAGTTCAAAGGGGCATAAGGACCCCTCCCCCTTGGCAAAAACTCACCATTTTCGAGATTTAGATTCCCCTGGGGGTGTAGGTTAGACAAACCAAATATGAAGATGATAACGTCTAAAACCTCTGAGTTATTAGAAAAAGTGTGAGGGCTGCAAATCGCCAAATTTGCATAATTAATTCAAAATGGCGGACTTCCTGTTGGGTTTAGGGCATGGCTCCAAGAGGATTTTTTGTGCGCCTGGACATGATATACATGTGTATGAAGTTTCATTCATGTATGTGAAACACAGCGGTGGGGCTCCAGTTTAGGGGGCGCTAGCGAGCCATTTGGGCGCGCCCTTGCCCGAGCCCATTAAAATACTTAAATTTTCACCAGGTGTGACGCATGTGCAAAGTTTCATGAGTTTTTGAATATGATAAAGCCCCCAAAAAGCCAATTCATTTGCCTGAATAATAATAATAATAATAATAATAATAATAATAATAATAATAATAAACGAAGCAATTACAATAGGGCCTTCGCACAGTTCGTGCTCGGGCCCTAATAATAATAATAAACGAAGCAATTACAATAGGGCCTTCGCACAGTTCGTGCTCGGGCCCTAATAAGCCTTAAAAACAGCCACTAAATATAGCGTTTCCCAAAGAGTGGAGAATGGGAGGTACACCAGTATGTGCTCACAACAGGAGACTTTCTTAAATGACTTATTAAAAGATTTCAAAGCCTCACTTATCTCAGTTATCTCTCCTGTCATCACTGCATGTAACTAAATTTCAATGACATTCTGCGGTATCTTGTTATTACATTGCTGCTAGTCTCTATGTGGGTGCCCCTTAAGAGTGGCCCTCCAGCTCGCAGCAAGTCTCCAGAGGGGAAGGAGGACTGTCATCAGCAGCTGAAGTCCACGATGGGGGAATATGTGACAGCGTGGGGAGGCACTGCCTGGGGAAGGAGCTGAATGAACAGATACAACAGCAACTTTGCCATCAAGCCTGCTGGCAGGGAAAAAAAACATGGCCAGGGCTAGTTATAATAAAAATACATTTAAATGCTAAAATAAGTCTATTATTTAACAAGTTAATCTGCATAGGTTATAGTTATATAATTAAACACAACATTAGTGTATTTATTTCCATATTGTTGCTGCCATAAAAACATCAACCATTCCATATACTTTCCCAACATCAAGGGCCACCCCAGCTTCACCCAGTTGCCTGGAAATTTTAGGCTTTTGTACCACATTTACTGGAGGAAGGAACAACTTTTCATATCACAGCACCAGATGGCCTAAAAGCTGTGAGACTCATCACCACTAAGTCTTCTTTAATTCAAAAAGAAAGACAGCACCTACAGCAGTTTGGGTGCACTGGCTACAAACAAGTCAGGACAGCTAAGAAGTTGGTGAATGAAAAGTGTATCTTCATTATTAAGATGCTATTGGAACCTCAACCTGCCCAGTGATAAATACTGCATTACAAAAATCTTGGTCATCAAAGTCAAAGACGTGTTTTTATAGAAGCTGTGCCTTCAGGATGGCGTTCCAGCACTGAAAAATAACAAGCTGTCTGACTGCCACTATAAAACTTTTTATTAAGTCTTGTTTAGAAAAAAAGGTGTTGGGGTGGGGGTGTTGTGCATCATTATACTTAAAACAAATGTGCCATTAAATGTTTTTGCATTGCATATGACTTTTTGAAATACAACTACTAAGATTACAAATAAGTTAAAATCCTGAACTTTTCTAGACATTATCCAGAGAAGTGAGAACAGAATTGCTTCCTGGTGCAAATGTGATGGCACAATACAAAGAGGTGAGGATAGAGTAACACCCTGCACCCTTATTCTTTTTTTTTTTTTTTTCAGGCTGCAATTAATTCATCCATTGAGTTTCTTCTGTATATCCATTTCAGGGTTGTGGTAGGGCTGAAGCCCACCACGAGGCAAGAGGCCGGGTACACAAAGAGGCTACTACACAAAGACAGACAATCATTCACACCTACGGCCAATTTAGAATATAACCCATTAACCTGAGAAGCATGTCTTTGCACTGTGCGAGGAAGACGAGTACACAGAGAGAACCCACACAGGTACAGGGAGAACCCACTTCCTTCTTGCTGTGAGGCGACAGTGCTAACCACTGTACTACATGCCGCCTAGCTGCAACTAAAGACTATCTTTATCAGTAATAATCACCTTCTCAGTCTTTAGGTGTCAAGCACTGGTTCTGTTTTCTTGCTCTTTTTTTTTAAACACATTTTCAAACCTTCTTGAAAAGCCAAAAGGTTATTAATTTATAATTTTTTCCCTAGCCAACTCCAGAAGCACACTCGCACACAGATCTCTACTTACCATAAAGAGATTTTACAAAAGGACACTTAATCCACCCTTTGTAAAGCAGCCCAGTTCTTCATGAGGCGCTTTTAAAAGTATTTCTCAAGTGGGGAGCCATGCAGTTACATTGGATGTGTCCCAACCGTCCCACTGCCCGACAAATGCATGCGCGCGCGCACGCACACATGTGCACGCACTTACGCACTTATCAGAGATCATGATTTGCTGTTGGTTTCCAGTGATTTCCCAGATTCACTCTGGGAATTATTCCAGGAAAGAACCATCAACAGCTGAACTGCCTGCTGGCGATCAAACGTCAATATTATCGTGTCGACTTTGTGCAGCAGCATCAGCTACATGAGAGCCACCGAGGAATTTAGGAACACTGCTGTGCACCCTGTATGTGCATCATATAAAGAACTGCTGAAAATGCCACTACAGACATGACAAAGAGAGAATTGTCATTGGTGAATCAACTAGATTGTATCAGTCATTCAAAAGAAAAAAAATCAATTTTACCTGGTGTGACTCAGAGAAGAGGAATACACACACATACACACACACACACACACACACACACACACACACACACACACACACACACACACACACACACACACAGGTTACAAGTACAGGCTAGTGCCTTCCTGTAATTACAGAATAACTGTATAAACGCCAATGTTAGAGACAAAAGTAGAAATAAAAGAAAATTGAAAACAATAGGAAAACTTCAATATTGCAAAATGCATCAAGGTTAAAAGAAAAATACAATGTAAAATCAACTCAGTGTAATTGGGTGACACCTGACGGAATAATTTAAAGCATTCAGTGTCAGCTCGAAACAATTCATAGTTCTTAACACTGAACCTGCTCATTAAGTAAATGCTTGAACTGAATACTCCAACAGGTGATTTTCACTGACTTGTTCCTCCTGTTAACTTAATGGATGCTACACAAAGAAAACACACGCTGGATTTTGGCACATATTGCAAAAAAGTAAAATGGAAAAATTCTGAGTTTGAAAAAAAGACAAGACACAAAAGGTATGAAATCTCTCTTCTCACACACACACACACACACACACACACACACACACACACACACACACACACACACAGCCCTTCAGTCAATCTGAGAGGCTGCAGCTGTGGTCTAAACACAGAACATCATTATGATGATATAAAAAGACGGGAATAAAACAAAAGAAACAAAGACAGGAAATGAGATACACAGGAAGCAGATCTGTTTTATAAAAAAAAGCAGCAGTGGTAATGAGGAGATTATGTCTGATGGAAGTCCAGCCTTTATTCTGCAGTCTATTCATTCCTTAATACAACACTACTTGATTAAATCTATTGACAACAGAGAAATAAATTAACAGACTTTGAGAAGGTACCGTCAGCATGGATCTGAAGGATGGATTTATATTTATTAGATTATTCTGCATGTATTGATATTTATTCTGAAACCAATAAGGCAAAGTGATTAAAGGGGAACAGTAATAAGATCTGGTAACACTGCAGAATGGTTTACCAGTGAACGAGACCTTTCCTAAGATTCTTGAAGACACACTTGATACTGTAAACTTATAAACAGCCATTCAGTTATATAATCTCACTTTCTGTGCACCGAGAGGATCTTTATATAAGAGAAACTGGAATACATTAGAAATGTTTAAAGTTTTCAATCTAGCGAGCTGAAACTTGAGAGCATGTTTGAGTTGCTGAAAATCAAAATAGTGACTGCAAATCAGATGCTACTGCAGTGATCATTGCTTTAGAAAAACACAGTACAACACACCACCAACACCACCAGACTGAGAAAACAAAAGCACCACTTGCCAAATCCTACTGGCCACTTGGGGTATTAATACCCAGGAATACTAGAATGTCAAGAACTACACAGATACCCAGGAAAGGAACTGATACTCAATACCATGGGGGCACCAAATGGCAAAACAGGTTTTGTTTTTTAAATAACAGAGCAACACAAACTGTATCAGTGGCGCTATTTTTAAGTTTTCAAGTTAATACACTAACATAGTTGTAAGGTGTAGTCAAGACAAATATTTTAAGATTCATTTAGGTAATGCCAAAAAACATGAGAGAATAATTTTAGTTTGTTGGAAGGTGCTGTGCTTCCGCTGACTTCACTCCTCACAGTCTTCGCTGATCAGACAGAGCTTGATGTTAGACTTTTCTCAGCTTCAATCTGGGATTTTAAGAGCAGCATCACAGTTTTTGTTTTGTTTTATTATCATCCACAGCCACCATCTTAAAGATAACTAAACAGGCAGCTAACCTGGAGCTGCATGTTTAATGTGGCAGATAAAAATCCTGATGAAAGTCTCCCAATTATCCGTGCTTGAGATGGCACTAGGAGTACACTAGATTGTGACCTCCCCCTGAGGCTGGGGTTGTGACTGTTGGGTAATTGTTAATCATTAAGTGGCTAACATTAACGCGTGGGCCGACCAGGTTAACACTTATCGATAACTGCTGTTAAAACTGGAGCTTTACTGTCCTCTCAGAATTCCTCCTAACATGCTGTGAACGTCAACCTGTATAACAGCTTTTAACATAGGTTAACATGTCAAGCAATAAATATCAACTCTTTCGTCTGCTTTTTGCGATACAGCTGGTGACTTTTGCAGCTGAATTTCTGACATTCAGTTATGGTTGTCAGACATCTTAAAGAAATCATAAAGACGAAAAATGACAGTGACTTTAAAGGCTTACAGGCCTGTTTTTATGTTAGACTGTAACCCCACAGACTTGCTTTAGAGGTTACTTTTTTAACTGTTCTACATTGTTTGCTGATGTGTAAAAATCCCATTTTGTCTTGGCAAGGTACTTTGCTTTCCTTCTAGCTCTGAACAACAGAAGCCACTATTTAATAGGTTCACCCCTGTTAAACCTACTAAACAGCATGGATGGTTTCACAGGCTTCTGCAAAACTACAGCACAAAGTTTGACAGCGTATGTGCCTGTGTATGTGACAGGGTGGACTGCAAATATAAACAAGTACTCCTTGATTACCACCAGGCATACACACACACACACACACACACACACACACACACACACACACACACACACACACACACACACACACACACACACACACACACACACACACAAATAACCTAGATTTACTTTGCAGCTGACAGGCAAATGAAGCGTGAAGACACAGGAATGATATCTAAGATCACACTAAACATGATAAATAAAGGCACTCTGATGTTGGCCCAGGCCTTAAATATGATCTGCTGCGGTGCTATGCTGATTTATGGCCCTATCAGAGTGCAAAAGCAAAGCTATGGCCCTGCAACACTAACAATAACTGGCAAGGCAATAAGTAGCAAAACCAGGGTACTAGTGGTTGCATGACTAAAATCCATTATGAGAGGGATGCAGTACAAAAAGGTTGTGCCTGTACATTTTCTCCGACCTTTGGGTGTGTTTGAATCTTGCATAACTCACTTGTCTCCTCACACTGGTCACAACAACACAGTAAGAAATTGAACTACTTGTGATGTAGTTGTAAGGAGTATAAGCATTTAAACGATTTAAAGAGAAACTGGAGCACAACATTAACAGAACCATTAAGTGTCCCACGATGGTGTCACATTAACCTTCACTGACTGTAATATCAAATGAAAGTGATGTTGTAAATGAAAATCTCTCACTAACAAACTGAAAAACTATTTAATCAATTTTGTCATTAATGCCAAGCATTCTGGGCTTCCACAGAAGTAAACTTTGCCTTTAGTTTCAGTTGCAAGAAAACGTTTTTGAACCCTGTCACAATTGTTGCCAGAATTTCTGTTAGTTAGCCCTAAAATCTTCATCCAAGTCACAGTAAAAGGCAGACATATGTCCACTTAGCCAATGACACACACACAGTTGTCCAATTAATGTTTTTACTCAACACAATGAACACTCACACAGTTCAGACTGAATAAGTGAAGTTTATGTACTAATGCTGGAGTACAGCTGGGGCTTGTGAGATTGAAGGTATGACAATATGCAAGATGGACAGTTCTTCCAGGACCAGAAAGTGAAACCAACAGGAAAATGGCTTAAATCTGATTTTTAGGTGTAATGCAGGAGGTGAGTCCAGTGGCTGCACAAGAGATTTCTGGTCTAGAAGTTTATGGGAAATCAGCCCTCAGCTAGCTTTGCTCTGTGACTTCAATAAACCTTATCCTTATTACTTTAGGGGCTTAGTCACTATTTTTAGGTCTGAACAAAAGACAAATTTTATAAATTACAGTGCATACAAGAGTCCAAAAAACTTGACAGGGTATGTGACTGACTGGATGTTAACAAACACGGTGTTCATAAAGCTGGGAGGAAAATCAGGACTCACTGCTCTCCACAGGAGTCAGAGACCTGCAAGGATCACAGGAAGAGAACAATGTGACGTCCTAAATTAGGTGAAGAAGAACCAAAGACCTGCAGGAGTCTCTCTAGGAACAACACTTTAAATCAAAGGTGTTAACAGATGGCACCACACAAAGGAAACACTGCTCCAAAAGGAAAAAAATGATAACGACTCTCCTGCACTCTGAAGATAATGTTTTGTTTTTTGTTTTGTTTCTGGCCAGTGGGGCTGCTCAATTATGGCAGTAAATATAACCATAATATATTTTGTCAATGTCCCATCTATTAACACCATTTAACTTGAATACTCACAAACATTGAGGGGGGAAAAAATATTTATTAAACGTGTCTGTTCAAATAGGTGGACTGAATTGAAATAACTAAACAAGCTACAGCCCAGCCAGGGTTGAATTTAGACTTTAAGAGAGGAGCAAAGGTAAAGTGATGCAAGGCAGAAAGAAAATTATTGTGCAACAGAGTGTGCTACTCTCTTGATGACCTTGTTTTAACAGCCAAAATAGTTTTTGTAAATTATTTAATTGCACAGCCTTTGTGGACAGATATAACAGAAGCTGAAGTTTTCTGCCCAGTAAAGAGAATAAAAAGAACCATATAACAATCCAAAGGCCTCAACCCACGCAACTCTGAAGCATGGTGGAGGGAGCATCATGGTCTGGGGCTGCTTTGCCATCTCATGACCTGAACATGTTGCAATCACTGAGGGACAAATCAATTCAAAACTGTACGAAGAAATTTTAAAGGAGACTGTAAGAACAGCAGTTGGTAAAGTTTGGTGATACAACAAGACAATGATCCAAAGCACAGATTTACAGCAGAAAGGCTGGACAAAAGACAAAAATTCAGGTTTTGGAAGAGCCAATTAATCCAATTGAAATGCTGTTGCACGGTTTTAAAAGGCTGTTCAATCAAATATTAATAAAATAAAGCAGTTTTGTAAGAATGAACAGTCCAGAAGTGGTCCTCACTATTGTATAAGGTTCTATGACTTACTAAACTCATATAAGGTTACATAATTTTACGAGTTACTAAGTGTTCCCTGTTGGTGTGTTATTATTTAGTCAGACTGAGTTTGTCTATATTTGAGACTTGAAGGTGAACATTAGATCACATTTCAAGAGGAATAAATCAAATCTTAAAATCCACTTCATTCCAAAGTGTTCAAAAACTTTTCTTGCAACTGTTTGTGTTTGGTGACGTGTGGATAGGACACTCATGATGTGGGATTAGTAAAGAAATGACACATCTTCCTCTCCAGGAGGAAGATGGAAATAGTCCACACAGATGGTACACTTAATACCTCCAGACACAAGCCCTTTTTATTAGTTTTTATATCACACTTTATGGAAAAAGACAGGAAGTGGATGCCTGGGCAGGTTCACTGAGCCACAGAAGGAGCTACTGATAGATGATCTGATATTTACTGGACCATAAAGTCAAATAATCATTCAGAGGACAGGATATTGCAGTATTGACTTCACCAATTCCCAAAATACAAGAGGCTGTTTTCCCATCATATGTGAAGATGAGATGGTCCAGACAGAATACAAATGTTCATTATAATAAAAATGTGTGCTTTTTGTGCTGGTGAAAGATGATGTGGGGGAAAAGAGCATTGCTCAAAGAAAATATACATTTTCCTCATGATTATAAGGTGATAACTGACTTGTTAGGACTAGAGCAGAGATAAATAGAGGTTAAATTTGGCAGCAGATGGAATGCCTGCCTAACCCACCTGGACACTCTGGCAAGTACCCAGTATGAATGCTCATGTCCAAACTAGCACAACACATTTATATTAGTTGACTGCACCAAGTCTGAATGGACAAATCTGTTTCATAAATGTTTCTACTTTGGATCGGCCGATCTCATAACGCTACATCAATTTCAAAATTAAAATAATTTGATACACATGCAATGGTAAATTTTAAAGGTGGCAACTAATAATTATACTCATTATTTGTCATTATAAAATGTTTAGTTTCTCCTAGCCCAATGCAACATTTGCAACTTGCTTTGTTGTTCAACCACCTTTTTAAAATTAAAAAATAAATTAGTAATAAGGAAGGTACTACATTTGCCTCATAATATCTACTACCATAATCCAGTCTGCACCAAATATCAAGCAGGATGTCTGTATGCAATCATAAAAGGCTACAATAAGAGGCATTTTTCCTCTGACTTCTATTTTTCTACTGTAACTGGCTACAGTGCTGCTAAAATGTCAATGCTTCTGCCAACATGCCCTCTTGTCCCTCTGACAGATTACAGTCCTGCACCTGGCTATTCCTATGTTGTTTGAGCCAGACCAGAACAAACTCAAAAGCAGGATCATTACTGGCCTCACAGTATGTCGAGCTCGACTGAGCGTTACATCCAAGCAGCAATCCTGAGATGTAAACTTATAAATAGCCATTCTGATTTCAAATTTCATTTTCTATGTACCAAGAGGATCTTTACATAAGGGAAATTAAACTCATGTGTTCTATATTTCTGAGACTAACATACTATAGCATCTCAGACATGCCACAGTCAGTCACGTAGGGCTCCAAATGTAGTTTAAAGTAGTTTAACCTGCAAACCCATTTACTGGCTCACACTGGGTAACTGCCAAACAGAAAAATGTCAAGTAAACTAAAATGTAACTTGTCTTTGAATAAGCCCACAGAAACTAAGGGAAACCCTGGATGGAGAACAGTTCCTCCTCAATGTTAGCAAAAACTAACATGCATTTCACTAAAAGATGTTCAGTCCAGTTTGATTAGTGCAAAGCTACAAATACCCGTTCCACTATTTTTGGAGTTATAGTCCATTTCTCCAAAATTCAATAGCTGGATAATGACACAGATTAATAACCTTTTCTCCCTCATAAGCTTCATTGGACTTCTAACAGGTTGAACTTGTGAACACAGAAATGGTTCTGGGGGGGTTTCTGTGGCCAAATAAAGCACAGGTGAAATTATTATGAGCGTATTTGTGTTCCTGCGGGTCTCTTTAAATGCTAGCTCACCTCATTTTCCTGAGGCTGTTTGAACCCCGAGTCCTCTGGAGCACACAATAACCACTTTAAGAACAGCTGAAGTAGCTACACCAACAAGCAAAGTGAACACATTTCAATAAGCTGTTATAAGAAGGATGGGGGGGGGCACCTCACATGAATGCTTGTGTAAGGTTAAAATACACTGGGCACATTTTCCTGACTTTGAATTTGCATAAAACTAATTTCAAGAGATCTCAAAGGTTAGGATTACTCTTCCTCTGTAAAACACAGTGACATCTCAGTGGCTGCTTTTTCCCTCTTAATTTCAGTCAAATGTGTAGCTATAAATATATTTTCTGTCCTTGGTATATCCTTGAAAATGGAAGGCAGTGAAGATGCTCATAAATGTACACCCCGGCCTTACAGCCATGTTATTAATTCCAAGGAGGTGAGCAATAAGCAATTAAAAATCCACGAATCTGAATACAGAGCTGATAAAGGCTATAAAGAAAAAAATTAATTAATTAATTTAAAATATATATATATATATATATATATATATATATATATATATATATATATATATATATATATAAAAATCTGTTTAATCAGGAGGAAGAAATGTCTTCTGCCATCTGTGACTGCACCCTGAACCTATTGGTACCACAGTAAAACAGCTCACATAAAACATGAAGAGTACATTGAATGGGATTTACTTCAACCCTGCAGCGTGGAGGTTTTGAGTATTGTTGATGTGACCCTGTAATGCATATCAACAACTTTTTTTTTTTAAAGGTATATAATTCTTCCTCTGAATATCAATTTTCTTTTTTATCTGACTTTTCTTGGAAGCTTTCTAGGTTTTTTCTCCCTTAATCCCAGCACTGTCTGTCTGATGCTGCTGTCACTCTCCTCTGCAGCTCAGGAAAACCATCGCTCCTGGTCCATCCCAAATGTATCTAGACAGGCAAACCAGCGCGGCAGTTTCAAAGCAGACAGCAGATTTTAAACTCTGGTTAGAGAGTTAGGTGCTGACATTTGATCGGCACTGTGTGAACTCCTTCAGGAAAGGCTTAAATGTAATACATGTTTAATTATATGTAAAAGTCCCACGGTCCAGCTTTAGAGTAATACACATCAAGAGAATAACTATTGCTGCTTTTTCACTCGTACCCACGCAGCTCGAATTCCCTCAACTTTAAGGGTTTTCCATTAGGTGGTAGTATGTGGTACCAGGTACTTTTTTAGTACCTACTCAGCTGGAGTTCCAAGCAAGCTGAGTCAAGCCAAAAATGCAACTTCACACTGCATGCCACTGATTGGCCAGGGAGTGACATCACTAGCTGAGTCATGAGAGTGATTCCTCCACAAACCCACCATTTTTGAAAGCCAGGAAGAAGGGAAATGGCTACACACTAACCAACACAGACATTTTTGTGCTTGGTGGCTGACAACAGAATCCAGAGGGAGCCAGACAGAGCGACCGTTTGTGTTTGTGTCGCATACATATGACATCACGGTACATTCAGGCTGCCTTGCTGAGTTGGTACTCAATTGTAATGGAAAACAAACAAAACTGAGCAGAGACGAGTCGAGTCAAGCTGAGTAGGCACTAGTGGAAAAGAGGCGTAAGTTCACACTAGGGATGTGCACAGCTAGTCAACAAGATGTTTAAACACTGCCGCTGTTGCAATGTCTGCACCAGAAATACTAGTCAGTTAAATCTATTACTGTTGTTTTATTAAGTTACTCCCTGGTTCAAAGATGTTATAATGCCACCTGAGAGCAACTGGCGCTGCAGCCCTGACAAATAGCTGAGCCTCTCTCTCTCTCTCTCTCTCTCTCTGTCTGTGATTGGAAGATTTAAACGAAAGCACTGGAAAGTAAGCACATGACAGTTACGTGAACCACCACAGTTCTGCAGTACACTGATGAAGAAAATGAACTGTTGGATGCTGGCCATGTGAGAGTAAACGGGCATATAACCACACCAAAGCAACAGAAGTCATGTGTAACCACATTACGCACAGGCGTGTGGATGCTAGCCTGGCAGAAAGGAGGGCTACTGCTGCTAGCACACACATACACTCAGGTCCCGTTTACACGATGCCATTTCCACTGGAAACGGTGTTGTTTTGATGCATTTCAGCCTTCCGTTTACACGATAGCGTTTCAGAAACGATCTGTGTTTACACGATGACACGATGAAAACGATGTAGTTCCCATGCCAGGCCACAAGTTGGCGGTGGTTGTCTCTTTGCAAAGTTTGTTTACGCAAGACACGCATGCGTGGAGTGACACAGTAGGAAGCGCGGCAAATTGTTCATTACTTACAAAACGGCCAATGTGAGAGGTTTTGTGTGGACTGACGATGAGGCTGGATCGCTGGTGCACACAATGAATTACAAAATGGTAAAAACACAAGAAAAGCATAAGAAGCACTCGTGAATCCGCGAGTACTGTTTATCAATTTGCGCATGCGCGGAAAACTGTGGCCGTCGCAACCATAGTGACACTGTGCGTATACACAGCACAAAGTACCACACATTTTATTTTTTAACAAGATTTGATTATTAAAAAAATGTGTTAATAGCTCTTAAATACACACGTACAGTGTTTGTGCCCAGTTTTCTAATTGTCTTCTACCTTTTAGACTGGCTCTCCTGTCTGATTTTTTTTTATCTTCTTCAAATGACTAGTAGTAATTAGTTGAACATCCCTGGGCACGTTTTGTGTTTGGAAGTGTTTACTTACTAATGTGTAACTAAACACTTCCAAACGCAAAAAGAGATCAGAAGCAACTCTTCTCTAGTGATGGACTAGAGAAGTCTTTGAAGCAAAACCTGACTGAGTGCCACCTCTGGAGAAGCACGAACATCTCCAGGCCTCCCACCTTCACACTTCAAAAAGAAAAAAAACTTCACAATACACAGTACCACTTGAGCCCAGCACTGTCTGTTCTGTTTGAGTTGTTGGACAACAGTAATTACGTTATTTCAAGCATTCCAAAGACTAAAAGGCTTTCAGAGTGAAAATATGAAAAGGCACCACAGGGAATAAGGAGGCAAAACTCAATGGTGAAACTGTGGGAGAAACTGCTTTTAACACCCTGCCAGGATTTCAGAAAAACAAATGACGCCCATTACCAGCGTGGAGATGACCTTTTCTATTAAATTGTTCTTCTCACCTGGCCTTTGGCACTTATGTGTGTCATAAGTTGTTTGGGGGGGGTTTGTAGCTGAAAAATACTAAGCACATGTAAGTGCTACATGATTCACACATCAATGAGTTATGCTAGTCAAAGGGCACTGCAATAGAAGGAAAATAACTCCCATTAACTCTGTGGCTACACTCAATGTGCAGTGCCACCATTTGCGTAGCACATCTTTTTAGTGGACACATCTGCAGCACACGTTCTAAACAGCAGTAAACAACACGGAGATGTTGTTTAGGTGTTGTGTTGTAATTTCAGCTTTTGGACACAGGACAGCACTGTGAAATTTCAGATTTTTTTTACTCACTTTGTATAACATGGGTACATGTACAGATTACAACACACTTTGTAAATTAACTACCTGCCAACCACTACTGGCTGTTAACTGGTTCTTAGAGTCACTTCCTGTATACTGGCCATTTAAATAAAATTATCTCTGTTTAAAGTCTGCACTTATTTCTGTGTAAAGCATGCATATATATGCATGCTTTATATTTATTTTTTTTTTTATTTATTTTTTTTTTTAAAAGGACAAAGAAAGAAAGTCAGGTCTGGTTTTTGTGACTGCTGGATGGATCTCTGCAGCATAGTCCACAGCTTACACACTGCTCTCATGCACGGTGTAGCCACTGTGGCTAAATGTGGCAAACTGTGACTGTGTTACCTCACCTCTGCCTCTGAAACAAAGTGAGGATCAAAGCCGTGCCACTCAGCTGAAACTCAGACGCAGAAATGCTAAGACTTACTCCAATCTCGTTGTACATCCTGTATAATGACAATAAAGGCATTCTTTTCTATACAGCCATTTAGAGTTTGGCTGCTGTCTTTCCATTTTAGTTGAATCAACACTAACTGGGAAGCACTTATAAGGACCACTTGTCATCAACTTAACTAACTCCATCTTCACTTCTGCATTACGTGTTCTGCTCCACCCTTCCCACCTCATCTACACACGTACACAGTGAAAGCCACAGACTGCAGCCTGGTGACAGAGAGAAATTATGAGAGAAACCGGCGTGACTACAAATGAATGCAAAATGCAGCAGAGAGACTCAGAAATGAAATCGAGAATAAAAATCAGGTATTAGGTAAATAAAAAGTTTAGTTTCTTCTTTTATTATTTTAACTATACCCCACTCATTATTTTTAAGGCCTTTAGCAGCTACCCATTTTTAAATAAGCATAATGTTTACATCTTTATTCCTGAGTCAGCTGAGATAGTATTTGAAGCACAACACATTTAGAGACGTCAAACTCTAAGATGATTTAGGGGAGAGAAAGAGTCTCAGAACAGTAGCTAGATAAACCACATGATAAACTGTGATAATATGATAAATACTGACCAGTATTTAGCTCACTGCAGACACTAATTTCCAAGCCCGTTTAAGCAGTTACTAAGGCTTTTCAAACAGCCTGTGTGTTCTAGCTCATCAAGTCCAACAATGTCTGCCTGCGGGACAGAGCGGCAAAACTGGGGCCAAGGTGATAAAATGCCTGCTGTTAAAGAACTAAAACCATTAGATCCAATGGAGACGCAAAGGGTGAGAGAATACAGAGCAGCCTCAGCTGCGCAAAGCAATAAGGGACAAAATGAAGGAAGGAGTATCTGTGCTGACGTGTATCACTCAACAAACTCTGCCACACCTCCAGGAATCACAGACTGTTTAAAAAAAAAATGTCCTGACACCTGGTTGAGTGATGTAAGGTAGGTAGAGAATCAAATATAAACTCACTAATTAATATTTATGAAATGCAGTCATTTCTCATCTGCTTATCAAACATAAAATACATACAAAATAAAGAAAAAAATCTTTTCCATGTCAGTGCTTTGTGTAATACACTCAGAAACACTTCTCCTGTGGGTCCTTACCTGTGTCTGTGCTCATCATGTCCTCCCTGTCCATGTATGATCACCTGTCCTGAGGCGTGCTTGCCCTCTTTGGGTGTGTCAATATGAGGGATAAGAACATCCTCCAAACCTAGGTCAAAGCGCTTGTGCTTGGAATTGTCTGGGAGGAAAAAGAAGGCCCCAAAGCATAAGGTTATGAAGGCACTGAGAATAAGGAGGAGGATGAACTTCTCGGACAGCCTCAACGTGGCCCTGTGGTGCGGGAAAGAGGAGGCGCCCGGCGACAGAGTGGGTATCCTGCGGCCTGACAGTGGCAGTAGGGCCGGCGTTGTCATGGTTTGAGTGTTGAAATGAACTTCACTAGGGGTGGGGTGAGGCGGGTTTCACAGGTGCCACGGGTGTTCTTGTTGTAGCGGCATGCACCGGCTGCTTGACTATATTATCTCATCCCTGCTTTGGTAGGTCCAGAAACCAAAAAAGGCTGAGATCCCTCAGTAACGGGGTGACTTGTCAGCAGGAACATGGCCCTGATGGTTCTGGGGGGAAAAAAAAAATTAGAGCCATGCAGTTAGAAACAACTCACAAAAAGCCAATTAAAGCATACACAGCAGACTAGACACCATTTTAGAAAAACCTTGCCTTTTCCTTTCTTCATTTTTACCAATCTAGACAGTCAGTGCTCTCTATGTTCTGTCAGGATAGAAGAGTTGATGTCCTTTATAGTCTTTCCTTCAGTTGTCATTTCTCCACCTTGGCAGCATGTCCCTTGTAACCACTAGTATCATCTCACCATGAGCTCCCCTGACAGGCATCTACTGAGCCAAGCAGCTCTGAATTACAATCAAAAGCAGAAGTGACAACTCAAGAAAATGGCATGTCAAATATCAAGTAAGAGCTGATATATTAGAGTAATAAACAATCCTCTTGGCTAGCTGTGGTGATTTTAACAACACGTCATCTGGAAAATAAATACCTCTGGATTCCTCTCTCTTTCTCTTTACACACACACACACACACACAAACTCACAAAAAAGACTTAATCCTTTGGCCATGAGAAAAATGACATTTTCTGAGAGGCTTAAGGTATCAAGAGTTTGTACAGTATCTGTATGATCAACTGTCCTTTACGCATACTGGCTTCAGAGGCACTGCAGAATGAGCCCAGCTTTGCATCTTTTAGTTTTATTCTATTGCCGTGGTGTACGGCTTGCTAGCAGACATCTATCACGATAAAAATCACAAAATGACCTACACGCTCTTGGCATTGGCATCTATGGAGGTAGACTGGAATAACAATCCACAGTTGTGTTGCAAATCCTGGCAAAAAAAAAAAGGGGGGGGCACGTTGCGCTTGCTAAGTACATTGCATGCCTGTTTTCTGTGCTGCATTACATCTGAACATTACCCTGATAAATACCCATGGGTTATACTGGAAAAGATAAAGGCTTTATTCCCTTGTGCCGGCATATGTGGAAAGAAGACGTGGGGCAAATGTCTAATGCCGCTCAGCAGCTGCTCCAAGCACGGATGTAAAGGATGGACGGCAATCGAGCAAGTGCCCCTTTAAAGACAAACATCACTGTTCGCACAAACGCCCGGAGATACTGTGCTAACACAACCCATTCGCTGTTTTTCCTGTACTTTTCCATCATGTTGGTATGGAGCTGCGTCTCCACGCAGAATACCAAGTTGATTCAGTGACAGTGCCAGCCTGTGTGCCGTGATTAGCCAATACAAAATGCTAGCTAACAGGGGAATGAGCTAACTTACCCGGCTAATAGTAGCTAGCAACGAAAAGAAAAGAGGAAAATAAAGTTCCTGTCAATGCTGAGGAAGAACCCTATATAATAGACAAAAAATATCCCGATATACGCGTTTGGGCTTGCTGACATTTTAGCTATCCTGCAGGTGGTAAAGACAGAGCTTTAAAACCCTCAGCCTGCTCAGGTGCTAGCTATTTGGCTATAAGGCTAGCGCTAGCTAGCTGGCTCCAAGCTGACAGAGGCGGTCTCTAGTGTGGAAGTCGCTCTGCTGCATCACCTCCTTTCTCATATGCTCGTTGAAAATCGATGCCTGTCGGGATTCCCGGTCCACGTTTTGGAAGGAGTCGCTGTGGCAGGTGTACTCATGTCCACGAATTGAAACACCGTGGTGTCGTGCTACGGTCGAGCGGCTCGCCGTCAGCTCAGACCCACATAGCGTTATAGCCTCGCGGAGAGGATGTTGATAACCGGTCGCTCTGTTGGACTGCAGCGACAGACTGAGCTGCTGCTGCTGCTGCTGCTCGGCGATTCAGCATCAACTACTCAGCCTACCCGAGTTAGGGACCGACTGACAATTTCGTGGGGCAACAAGGCAACATCAACAACGGCGCACACACACCCCCAGCCCCCTGTCCGCTGGGGGACTGATTTTCCTTCCCTGATTCACAGTTAGCCCATTTGGAAAGCTGGAATACAGCTGTGGGGTCTATAATAATACTATATTTGTTCAAGCGTGCTCCCATCTTTCACATCACTCATTTGTTAGAATTTGTTTGTCATATTTTCTTAAATTAGGGATGCACCCTTTTCTAATATTGCAGTGTTACATTAATATGCTGTATGCCTCACTCTTAGCAAATGACCAAGAATCAGGTTGGATTTGAACACTGCTTTCCTAGGCTTGTAAAATAAAATGCACAAATAAATATTAGAGCCCAACTATATAGGATTCTTAAGACTGATATTGATACCGATATTTGGTCATTTGAAAAATTATATATATTGGCCGATATTTTTTCTTTTAGGCACACAAAACCACCCGAGTGGGCTTGTCCCCTGGAGGTGGATGCACCAAGGGTCATTTCAAATCAGTGGTTTTAGGTGAAACCAATGTGGGACTTGGAATGACCCACACCTTTCTTCATACCTTAGCGCATGTGACTATGCACATGAACAATAGTGGGTCAACATCCACCTCCAGGGGACAACCCCCACTGTAGGTTAAATACCCGGGACTCTCCACCATTTGGTTTTAGAACTGAAGAAGCCTGTTGTATGAGAGGTGAAACGTCTTCAAGAAACTTAGAGGTCCAGTCGCCTATTTTCAAGCTCCAGAGACTACCATCACCTGGATGACTGAGAACCTACACAGATGTTATGTGTGGTTATTTGTGAGTCCTTACTAGGGCGATATGATAATGCAAGTTAAAAATAAACTTGTTTTGTTGTCACAACATATTGTCGATTACTCATTTATGGTCTGCCCATCTCTGCTGGGATTAGCAGGTTGTTGTGTTTGTGAAGTTCCAAACAGGTGCTGCCAACAGGGAAGTTGCAGAGTGCCCTCTGGTGGACAAACTATGCAATGTCAACACTCATAACATGCTTGAAGAGTGTTTCTCTCATCTCTTCTTAACTTTTTAAATTTTCATTGATTTGCAGATAAATGAAAATTATTTGCAGACACTGATATAATAGCAAATAGCAAATATCGGTCAATAATATTGGCTGGCTGATATATCGGTCGGGCTCTAACAAATATACAAGAATATAATTTTACTGAATTGGTGTTTAATAGTAAAGTAGCACAGGACAACTGGATCAAGATACATGAAATAAAAATGAGGAAAAATGTATTTAGACATATTCACCTGACTTCTTTGCATTAGTCTCATTTCAGTTGTGTGAGATTTTTTATTACACACTCCTGTCGTTTACAGTCACAGTGGTTTCTCCTTTCCCTGCTCTGGCTGTCAGTGTACCTCCTCACACGTGGAGTGGAGCTAACAGAGACAGGTGAAGTGAAGAAAACTGAGATGAAGCTTGAAATACTTCCAAACTGCTGCCTCTTTGCTGTTATCTTCCTCCATGCTTTGTCAGCTCACCTGCTGGTGGGTGGTGAAGTAAACACAAATAAAGATGGACCTTTTAAGAAAGAGATCAGTTCTTAGGTCAGCACTGGGTCGATCGCCGATCCAAATAACAGATCAGTACATCATTAACATAGATGAGACTAAAAAGCTGCACATTTAAAAATGAGCCCAAATGACAGCACAGAATCAATAACAGCAAAATACAAATACACATTTGTACATACTGCTTCAGTAATGTTGAGGTCTGGGCTCTGGGGAGGCCAATCCATGACTGATAGGGTTCCAATGTGTTTTTCTATCCAGGTATGTTTTTACTGCATTGGCAGTGTGTTTGGGATCATTGTCATGCTGAAAAATTAAACCAATCAGTTGTTTTCCAGATGGTGTTTCATGGTGGCTCAAAATCTAACGGTACTTTTCTGTCTTCATAATTCCATCAGTTTTGATAAGATCTCCAACACCCTCTGCCAGCACTCCTAGGTGGGCCCCATATGGGATAAGCAAGGGCAAACATTATGGGCCCCATAAGGTTTTGTCCGCGGTTTCCATGGTGGCCCTACATGGGTTTGCCCAGATAGATTTTAACCGGCCCTGAATATGTGTTCATTGGGACCCAGACGGTTGACTTACATGAGGCCCATGCAGGGTCCATGCATAGCCCATGCATGCATGGACCCTGAAACACAACCCCACCCCATGTTGTAGTGGCTGTAGACACACACTAGTTCTTGTGTAATGTGGCAAACCTCAGCCTTTTCTGCCTGTTTCCTTTCCTTAAGAATGGCCTCTTGACAGCCGCCCTTCCACTGAGACCATTTCTGATGAGGCTCCAGGGATGGATCCCTGAAGGTCCAGGGGCACCTGTCTGGTCCTGTGTCAGATCTTTGCTGCTTTTATTTTTCCCATTTCTTAGGGTCATGACTTTCAGACACCGTTCATCTGCTGTAGATCATTCTTTAGGCCTGCCACGTCATCTTTTATCCTCCACTTGTCCAGTTTCCTTGAATTTTTCTCTTAACGACATGCTGCACTCTGTGCCAAAACATGCCAAGCTTTGGGCTAATAGCTCTCACTTTGTGCAAAAATAATATTTTATCTTTGGCATTTTCTTGTAGATTCAACCACAGAAATTGGAACAAATTATGTATTTTGTCTGTTATGTGTAGACACATCACTGATTCATCCCTTGAGTTAGGTGCCTTTTTATGCTCGAATAATTCATCGGTCAGTGTTGAGTGTCTGAACAAACAAAAAGAGATTCCTCTGAAAATGGTCAAAGTGGAATAAATTAATTAATTACTGGTGTCTGCGATAACTGTGCATCCCAACAATCAAGCTATTGTTACAGCCTTACTGATAAAACATGAAAGTATTAAGCGACAAGATGTGCTGTTTTTAGCAAGTCGCATTGGTTTTAAAAATGGCTGCACGGTGATCCAGCAGAGCACCCTGCTGACACATAGTTCAGTTTTCTTAAATGATGTCAATATTATAACATGTCATCCACAACAGAGAGATAGGTCAGATGACTCTGCAATTACACTGTGCACAACAAAACGTGTTGCTGACATCAGTCAATTGGAAATTATATGGAAAAAGGGCAAGGCAAGGTCATTCATGCCCAGTCACAAGGCAGACCCCTTCCTAGGAAATCTCATTATGTTTTAAATATTGTATGGGACATACAGTCGAGCAAACACAGAGAGACAAAGAATTCATAGTAGTAACCGTTTACTCTGGAAGGCCAGTAGACAGATGAAGGTGGGTGGGGGCGTGCAGGGGCTATCTCATGAATGCGGCTTGCATTTAGCAGAAACCCTGAAAATGCTGCAACATTTTCTTTCTATGGATTTTCCTTGAATTGCGGATCAACTACTGAGAGCCAAATGAGACAGAATAAAATAGAGAGGTATTTCTGTCTCATTAAACTAATAAGCATTTCTCAGCACTGGTCTCTTAAAGAGATTTTATGAAACAACAGGGTGCAGGATGTCCTCTGGTGCTGTCCTCAATCCCCTGAGCTCCAAAGATGAACAACTTCATTATGCAGAACATAATGAAAAGAGAGCTTAATGTGAACATTTATTTAAGACAAGTCCTGACTGTATTTGTACAACAGTCAAGCAAAGGAATGTATAGGGAATGTTTGCTTCAGCAAGGGGGAAGTATGGACCACATGAAAATTTTGACCTGGGGGGAAAAAAGATGCAACATCAAAACATATTCATAGTTACCCCCAAGCATCTTTTGCTGCATTACATCCTTAAAAAAAAAACCCTCACATCAGTTCATACAGGACAACATGTATGCTGACAATAATTTATAGGTAACAGGCAAATATCAGGCTCTGATTAAAGCATTGCACCCCACCACCGTGCGTTGCAAAAAGTATTTACAAGTGTATCTTTTTCTTCTTCTGTTGCTGTGATGAATTAAGTTATTGGGATGTCACCGGGGTTATTTTAGCTCAGAGGCGTCAAAATCCTAACATAAAGCCTGCTTGAAGTGTGGAACCTGAAAAAAGTCAGAGCGGCTCCAATGAAAGAAAGGATGCTGTCAAGTTGAGATTAGTTTCCCTCAGTGCTCCACGCACCTCACGTCACTAATGGTTATTTTGCCTGTCAGGCATTACAGGACGTAACCACCCCAAAGTAACTGAATTTCAGTCAGTCTGTGGTCTCTGCATACAGCATCACCACACTGCTGCCAGCCTCTTCCTGTAAAGACAGTGGTTAAGGAAATTACAGTTAGGGGGAACACACGCACAAACTGTATGCAGAATTCGTAGTGACAGATTTTAACCTTACTGTTCTGTTGCATAAATATTCAAAAAAAAAAAAAAAGAAAAGAAAAGAATAAGAAAGAAGCTGCAACAGCTCTATTCACTATACTTCCCGAATCTTTACATTATATATGACCAGTGCACAGAACTGAATAATGCCCTCGATGCTGCATTGAGTGTGTTGCCAGCAAGGACACAGTTTATCATATTAGTCCCTCTGGTGTATTCTGAACTTCGTTCCTATTTTGGCCCCAACAACGAGCCCTCTGTCTTCTTTTTCAAAGGAGGAACACCACTGAATATGAGACAGGTGTCACTTTGCTTTCAGGAGCGTTTCTTCCACTCTCAGAGCAGTTTTCCCCTCACCCTGGCCAAGAGCACGCTCCCCGCCAAGAGCTCGCTGGGCTTTCTCCTCAAGTGAAGGGTGTAATTTGTTAGGAACCTCAGCGATGACACTTCTCCTGCTGCTGAATAGCTGGCTTTCCTGTGGTGTGACTTGGGTGAGGGCCATAAACCTGGCTGAGCCGCAAACTCTCAAAGACAAGCCACCGACTAAAGGTGACCACGATTTGTTCTACTGTGGCGTACTTTAGATCGCTGAACTCCGGCGGAACAAGAGTAAAGCACAAGGTGACCACATAAACACACAACCCACCATTTCAACATAAGTGCACATTACCCAGAAATGGATGATTGAAAGCAACAGTAGGTCTGCTGGGCTTGAACAGTGGGTAGTGCAGTGTGATCTTCTCTGTAAAGATTTCAAAGAGTCTGTTTCTTTGGTAGAAGTAATTCTAGAGTGAAAACAGTTCACAGTGAGGTCTGTGGATTATCCACAGCGCCTGAGGCATTGTTTCTGGAAAGAGATTTTTGTGTTTCAATAAGTCTGCCCCTTTGCTCAGACCAAAATATCTCAAGTAGGCCATTCATCTTGTGCACACATTCCCCCTTACTTTCCTTTTTGCATCACTATGAGGTTGACAAAAACTGAGCAAAGTCAGCCCAGCTGCAAACAAGCAGATCAAATCCGACCCACATCAGCTGATCTCCTTTCATACATCCTAGCTAGCTCACGTACATCATGCTATATAGGTTGCTTTAGCCTGCCGACAGTTGCTGTGCATCTGCAAGCAGCTTTGCAACCCACACCCACCCCAGCTCCTCCTTCTGTGCCTCTTCTGACTTTATCAGTTTCTTACCTGTTGCTGCTGAAGCACTGGCCTCCCATGCACACTGAAATTTATGTGCAGACTATGACCCGATTGGTCTGAATTCATCTCTCGTTTTCAGTAAAAGTAACAGTTCCAAGTCCTTTTGCTTGTGGTGGCAGAGCAATGTTGCCCTTTAAAATTGAGTAAATTGAACTTTTAGGTGTTAAGGCAGTAAGTGTTGAGTTACAGCATAGTGTAGATTTCAGTAGATGCATACTTCAAATATTTCACAGCTGTTGTCTTCCTCAAGGCTCTGTGTTCAAAGAGGAGGACTGTAGTGCTTATGTCTTGCGCTGAATCCACTCTCTACTCCCTAGAGCTTAGCAGGCAGTTAGTCTGTGCTGTGACACTACCAGCTTACATGCCAAAGTGAGCTCTTCTGTGACAGGCAATCTATCCATATATAAAGTCCCACCATAAAGACAGTCGCAGTGTTTTGCTGAGTGTGGAGACAACAAGCCACCGAGTCCATCGGCTGGTCCTTGAGCTGCCACCGGCAGCCTCACTCCCCACAGCAGCAACAACATGGGCCACTGGGGTGTCTGATTTACAGGACACCCCTCAGTGAGTGAATTAGTGGCAATGCTGCTGTGTGCAGTGTCGTAATCACAGCGAAGACCTCCCATAGGAGAGAGGCATCCCTATGAGTCACCCTTTCTCCTCAGCAAGGAGAGCTGGTTAAATTTGATGCCAGGGCCGGTGTGGGAGCACTGAGACACTCCAAAAAAAAAAAGGCCAAAAGAGCTGAGCAGACACAAAAAGGCTGACAGTTTCCAAATCACAGCCAAGTTCCAGAGAAGGGGGGTGTGCAGAGAAGGTATGGTGTCCTTTGCTTCAATGCATCTTTGATTATCATTGTCACAGGGATGGATTGCTGGACTGGGGAGGATTTATCACACATTTCACACCCACAAAGCACAATGCTGCAAAGGCGAAATGCTCATTCTATCCCCTTTGTGGAAAGGAAGCAGAACAACAGCAAAATGACTCAAAAGGGACACAAATGTTTACAGGAGGCCTTGGCAAGACATGAGATTTTGTATTCCAGCTTGTAAATGCACCCCAAAGCTTCCTGCCCTTCAGCTCCTTGCTTGACAAGCTGAAATGGTGAATTATGACAGTTTCACCCCTGTGAATAATGTGCTGCACCACAGAACCTGCCTGTCAGTGCTCAGGCAGGGTCAACCACAACCTCTGGCTCTGGTGGACAGTGGCATGTGTGTGCATGTCTGCAGGACTGTGGGAAAATTGTGTGTCTGAAGTGCTAATCCCATGCTCCAGTGGCAACAACTGAATATAGTGCCGAGAAGAGACTCCACTACACATATGATGTTTGACATTCCAGTTAATGGTGCGACACAGCACCTTCCCACACTGCTAACAGGAGTGATCACGAGACATTGCAGGGAGTGCGGCATAGACAGAGCTCCGTCCACATGATTCTGTAGAGCACATTTTCTTCATGCAGTGCTGTATGGATACTTAATATCTATCAAATAACGCTGACGAGTTTCGCTGTCATTGCTGGAAAAGTGGGATAATCCTCTAATTGGAAATATTACAGTTTAGTTTCAGTTCAAAGTCCTTCTAGAAGCAGTTTCTCTGTATGTATTTAGTACTCACTGGAAGATTATAACGTCCTGCAGAGAAACACCAGCAAATCTGAATTTTGAAAAAAAAAAAGGGGGTTAAAAAAATTTGCTGACACCAAGTTACAGTATACATCTTTCCTGTTATAGAATTTTTTCCCTATAGATTTCAATTTAATACTCAGTTCCACATTTCTCTCTTATAATGTCTCTGTTTAGGCTTTATGGAAAGAGACTTTATAGCCATATAGATGTGATAATTCCAGTATTCTTCCTAAATTTTAATGCCTAAGTCACTGCTCCCCTGGCATGATGCATGATAACCCACTATGTCTGAAATGTGGTATCAGTGCTGTCCTCTGACTGCACACAGGCCAGCCTTAATCCAACTCTGTCTGAGAGTCCGATAAACTTGGTGCAGCTGTGTTACCATTGGACTGAGCCCTCGATTACTAAGGCAGGGGGAGGGCGGCTGGATGCATTCCTATTGGCCACTATGCAGCTCAACATTCCTACTTGGATCACTCTCCACCTGCATGCTCACCCTCCAACACTAACACCCTCTTGGACCCAACCAGTGCTCTGCCCCTCTCTCACAAAGACTTTCTCTGCATCAGGTCCCAAATAAGCTCTAATTCTAATTCTCATCTTACACCTCACTCATCCTTCACTGTGGACCTGAGATTAACACCCATCTCAGTGGAATTCCTCCTCCGGAGCTTGACCCTGCATTGTTCCCATATTTTTCCCATAATTGTGAAACTTTGACACAGTCTCTGTCGGTTCTGCCCTTGGGTACACCTTTGCTGCCCGGCCACCAGATACCCAACAGTACAGATATCAAAAAGCTAAGATGGTGGTGAAAATGCTCAGCTTGAGCAGGACAAGTTGGCTTCATCCATCTTTATATACAGTCTATGGCTACTTAGTGAATTTTAGAAAAAACAGCCTGATGTTACAGAAATAAAATGCTACACAAATAATCACAGAAGAGAAAAATTATGAGTTCATCCATTTATGAAAATGACCAAATATCTATTCATAATTTGCAAGTGTGAATATTAATATCTCCATTCGCTGATGCATTTTTGTGCTCTAATGGTAAATATTACATTTTGATGAATGTAAACTATTCTGTCTTCATTGCGTATGTATTGCACAATACAGCTTGCTTCACTGGGATCAATGCACTGATGCATATCAGACACTTAGTGAGGTGTAGACTAATTAAAAGTTGGTAGTGTATGTGATTAACCACTTTGAAGTGGTTAATCTTTAAATTGTAATCTCAAAGTTCAGCAGATACATAAAGATGGAAAACACTGTCGTAGGTTTAGCAGAAAGTTCATGCTCACTGTTTTGCTTCCTTAATCTTCATCAACGTTGAATCCTACATACCAGACACTGTTAGTTATGTGATAGCAGCCATGTTTTACACAGAGACTCAGGTGAACGTGGAGGTGAGCAAGAAACCAAGAGCGGGAGACGCAGCACAGAAAAGATTTGGCACAAACCAGGCAGCATTCAGACAGCTCAGAAACAGTGACAGCATTGCTTCCCTACGCTCACTGCTGCCAGACAGGCTTCACTCTGGCTGACAAAAGCTTTCACATGTTGTATACAGAGTAGCAGCAGCTGCATATTGAAGCATTTTGTCCTTTATTCTCTTTTTCAATTAATCCCAAAGAACCAAAAGATAATGCATGCCACCGTGTTGTCATACTGGCATGGAAAGGCTATTTATCCTTCTGAGATTTAGTAACACTAATATCCTCTTTTTTTTCCTGTGTATTTTCAGCCTAATTGGATTTATCTGCAGTATATTGAGGAGTCTAAATTAATATACATCTGCTCCTCAACACGCAAAAACACATCGCTACACAGTTTGATTTGCAGTCCCATTAATCTAATTCAGGTCTGTTGTTTATCTTTGACTCTAAATCCTTTTCTCCTATTCTGAGTGGGTGTGATCAATCATTTCTGTTGCTCTGCGGTTGTATTGGAAAACAATACGTATCCATTTGCACACACATCCTCTTCCATAATATCACCTCTCAGTATCTTTAGAACGGGACCTGGTTGGAGATAAGGTTGCCGTCTTGTCAGTGACTTACGGCTTTATAGGCTAGCAAAGGTAGAATGACAAATTACATTTGATTTCATTACGCTGAGTAGTTTTCTGTTTACTTGCACTTTTTGGAGTTTGTTTTTGAGCCAGTGAGTTTACCGTGCATTTACTTCAATTACCCTTATAAGACTGCAAGACTGTAGCCAGCATTCATTTGCATTAAAATGTAAAGCGAAGCTTCTTTTCCTGTAAGAAGATGCACACTTTTTTTTTTTAGTTTGCACCTTCAATGCAGCTGCAGCAGCACTGCTTCAGGCGTGCTGGTTTGCAGCATTGGAGACACTTTATTTTGCAGTTCTGCTGAGGATTCTTTCTGTTCCTGTTCGTGTTTTATCTCCTCTATATATTTCTGATCTTTTCACCTCATGTTCTTCACCGAGGCTGTTGTGGTCTGGCAGCCAAATGCTGTTAATAGTTTCACAGCCGAGGCTCAGGAGAAAGGTGGATGGTGACTGTTTCAGTTCCAACAGCTGAAACTAGGTTAGTGCCACAGAGATTGAAATAAGCTTTTGAAAACCTACCTGTGCTTATGGAGTACCCCCCCCGTGACTTATTCATTTTGATTTCTAATGTTTGACATTCTGCAACCATCATTTTACTGGAGTTTATGATACTGTGTTTTTATGTGTACTTGCAAAAGACCTTTTAGCTACACGATCTTTAAAATTGCTCTAAAAGTTTACTCTTACAGTCTGAGTCAAGTTTGCAAGACTCAAAGTCCAAAAGAGATGTATAACGATCTCCACTAGTTATCCATTTTCATCAGTACTTTTACTTATAGGATTGCACAGTAAACAGTGGGAGTGACCAGGATGGACAGGATTAGAAATGAGTACATCAGAGGGACGGCTCAGGTTGAGCAGTTTGGAGACAACGTTAGAGAGGCGAGGCTGAGATGATCTGGGCATGTGCAGAGGAGGGAGAGTGGGTATATTAGACAAAGGATGTTGAATATGGAGGTCCAGGCAGGAGGAAAAAAGGAAGAACACGGAGGAGGTTCATGGATGTAGTGAAGGAGGACGTGCAGAGGATCGGTGTGACAGAGGAGGATGCTGGGACAGGGTGAGATGGAGGCAGATGATCCTCAACACAGCGGAAGAAGTTGTCATCTTTGGACAGATGTTACAAAGTCCCCTTAAAAAAAAGCATTTGAGTTGAGTTGAGCCATGCTGTGACATTTTTCTAAATATCTTGCAGCTGGTTGATTTTGTTGGCTTAAGTCAAGCAGCTGCAAAGCATTTTTGAGTTTACGTAACTAAGGGATGATATTTTGTGTCAACTTAGTTTAAGAAGTTAAATCAAACTATTATCTTAATCTGCCAAATTTAAGATTACTAGTCAAATATTCTTATGTAGTAAAGATACTACTTTTATTTATTTTTCTATATATTTTTCTGTGTGGAGTTTGCATGGGTTTTATCTGGGTGCTCTGGCTTCCCCACACTGCACAACGACATGCATGTTGAGCTAATTAGTGAGTCTAAATTTGTTGTACATGTGGATGTGAGAGTGTCTACTTGTTGGTCTCTTTGGGGCCAGCAGGAGGTAATTACAGCGCCCACTAAGGAACACGAGGGAGCGAAGATGACAACATCCAAAAAAATGACTGAGGGAGAATACACAGATACACAAGGTAGAAGGCTAATGAGGCGCAGGAGAACTCAATCGAGACAATAAGGAGAAAAGAAAAAGGAGCTAAGGAGGGAAATAGAAGCTCAGAAATCCACATGAGGAAGTAACCTCCAAAATAAAACAGGAAATGCAAAGAACAACCTACGCTGAGAGCAAATACAGAAAGCACACAGAAAAGGAAGACAAAGGATTACAACAATAAACAAAGTTAATAACAAAAACAATCCCACAAACAGTGCACGGCATGACCATATGAGTAGAGAGTGTTGTCACATACAGTGTTTTGTCCCTTTAATTTCCTGCATCAGTTCTGAACAAGTGCGGTGGCTGAATTTACTTGAAAACTGTAAAAATGATCCAGAGTTTCTCAGGTTCTTTTTGTCGATTGGATCTGTACAAACAGAGCTGTGAAGACATATGTGCCTTCTTCTTTCCTGATTTGTTTATTTTATATATATATATATTTGTCACAGATCAATGCAAAATGCTTTTTTTTTTTTTTTTTTTTTAATTAATTTGTTAAGGGAAAACAGCTCTCCAAACCTACCTGACTCTAACTGCTCCACTTGATAAATCCTGAATTAACTGTGACTAACAACATTTTTTTGGAAAGCTGAGTTAATTTTCATTAGCTGACCCAGACCTGATTACTGCCAGACCTGCTGAATGAATAAATCACTTAAACAGAGCCTGTCTGACAAAGTGAAGCAGGCTACAAGATCTCAAAAAAGCAACACATCATGCCACAATCTAAAGAAACAGCTGAGAAACAAAGTCACTGACATCTGTCTGTCTGGAGTGGGTTACAAAGCCATTCCTTTGGGACTCCAGAGAACCACAGTGAGAACCGTTTTCCACACATGGAGAAAACTTGGAACAGCAATGAACCTTCCCAGGCGAGGCTGGCCTACCAAAATTACTCCAAGAGGTGAGCTCACAGAAGAACCCAGAACAACATCTAAAGACCTGCAGGCCTCATTCACCTCAGTTAAGGTCAGAGTTCAACAATAAGAAAGAGGCTGGGCAAAAATGACATCCATGGGAGAGCTCCAAGGTGCAAACCACTCACCTCACACAGGGCCAGGTAGGTTTGGACAGTTTTTTCACTTAAATAAATAATTAAAATCATCACTTAAAGCTGCATTTTGTATTTATTTGGGTTATCTTTATCTAATATTAAATGTGTTTGATGATCTGAGACATGAAAGTGTGACAAATATGCAGAAAAAAAAGTTAGAGTAACAAAACTAAAGCTGGGCTTTTTACAGTAAATAGCTGTCCCCAGTTGCATAACCCATCACTTTGTCATTGATCTCATGTTGCTGCAACCTCTTTATGACAATTGTTGTCCAATTTGAAAACCATAAGGTTCTCATATTGCTCCATCAGGAGTGTGTTTGTGAACTTAGACTTCAGTGGCTCCGTAGAAAACAGGCTTTAAAGGCTTTTACCAACTCCACTTCTTTTCACAGGGAGCCGGTTAGGCTCCATTTAGAGCCCTGTAAGTATATTACTGTCATGACTGTGGCCTAACCTCCTTGCCTATAATCAGGTTACACAGTGTTCAACTTGAAAGACCTGCAGTCTCAGTGGATTACACACTAGTGTGCATGCAAACACACACATGCAAACTGAAGTAAAGTGTGCATTTTTTTCTCTGATATCTAAAAAGAGAGCGAGACTGAAGTCTGCAGGTTCGTTGGTGGCGGATGGCGTCGTTCGGACTGGAGGGCTTTTCTTCATTTGTCCCATAGCTTGCTCTGGAGATGAGATGCTGTGTTGACACTGAAATATTGACACTAGCTTTAACATAACAGGATGTATTATTCACAACCCAACACACGAGGATTCTCCAGGACTTGTGTGCATGTATTCTTAAAGAGCTCCTTTCCAGATTTCATTTCAGGTGACCTTCAGTGTACGGTGTGTGTGTGTGTGTGTGTGTGTGTGTCTTGACAATGATGGAAGCCAGTGCTGCTCTCTTGCAGCCCGCAGATAAAGTGGCTCTAAGAGAAGGATGTCATGTGCTGTCACAACAGTGGATTTAAGGTGACATGATGCTGTGGTAGGTTACAGCATCTCTATCCTCAACCTGAGTCTCTCTCTTTTTCTTCTTCTCTTCAAACACTCTGTGTCCTTGTCCCAGATTATATAACGGGAGGGTGAGTGCACCACTGAGACCAATTCTGGTCTTTTTCAATTAAAGTTTCACAAAATCATCAGCTACAAAGGTAAATAAACAGACACCACCATATGGCAGTCTGCAGCCCGGAACATAATAAAGTGATCTCGAGTACACCTGACCGTTTTTTTTGTTTAATTGTGTCATTTGCATTTGTGCAGAAACTCAACAAAAATTTACAGCACAGTGCAAACAACACTTTTTTATTATTACAGGATAGATGAAAAGGAAAGATGTGACAAATCCCAGTTCATTAAATGAAATATAAATGAGACAAATTAAACCAGTGCAGATAGTGAGTATCACAGTTCAGTCACGCAGCCAGTAAACAAAGGAGTGCTGCAAAGATTTGTGTCATATCCACGCGTCACATCCTTGGGCAAGATACTGACCCACAAATTGCCTCTGATGCGTCCATCTGTGTGTGTGTGTGTGTGTGTGTGTGTGTGTGTCTGTGTGTGCATTAAGTGTTGTATGGATTTATCTGTAGTGAGTCCACAGTGAGAGTAGAAAATACCAGAAAATTTACCAACTGTGCTTCTCAGCGTCAACAGTGTCAAGCGTCCTGACTCCCTGTCTCATAACCTGCCACTGCAAATCTTTGCTATCTTGTTTTCAATTGGTCCACAGCAAACAGTTAATGTTCAGCTGCAATTACCATGATTGTATGATCTTTATCTAAGTCACAATTACACACCAACACAGTCTAAATTTGGATGTTCCCCTCTGTGCTCTGTGGACAGATGAGACAAAGGTTGATATTTTGGCAAAAATGCATGTGGATGAAAAGACCAAGACCAAATCCTTCAACCCAGCTGTGAGACATGGTGGAGGGAGCGTCATGGTTTGTGTTACTCTGATAGCTCAGTGAACACCAGCATTTAGAAATGTTACAGAAAATTGTCGGGTCAAGAGTCCGTGACCCAAAGCTTAGAGGCTGGGTGATGCAACAGTGACTATACCACTGTATGTCCCACACTTGAACACTTGAAAATTGTTGCTTTGTACTAAGAGGAGTGAGAGGTCAGGTTTTCTGGATGTTCAAGCTGAAAACTGAAGATTTGTACTGACTTTGTTCTTTGACTCTGAGAAATGAAGTTTATTACATTGGAAATAACTAACTTATCAGTCATGGAAAATAAGAGAATGGACATGAATAAATACTGCTGTGAAATCATCCATCCATACGTATCTGGGTTCACTTTGCAGGGGTAGCAGTCTAAGCAGAGAAACCCAGACCTCCCTCTCCCTGACCACCTCCTCCAGGTCATCTGGGGAGACTCCAAAGCATTCTTATGCCAGCCGAGAGACATTATCTCTCCAGCATGTCCGGGGGCCCTCTCCAGGTAGGCCATGCTTGATGCACCTCACCTGGGAAGCAAAAATGCCTGAACCACATCAACTGGCTCCTTCTGATGTGGAGGAGCAGCATCTCCACTCTGAGTCCCTCCCAAATGATGAACATCCTACCTCTACAGGAGAGCTCAGCCACCCATTGGACGAAGCTCATCATATCATCACGTGTCACTCATATTCAATGTAATGCCATGAAATGTTGTGTAGCATACGGCCACAAAAAGCCTGCATATTGACATTCACTCTGTTTCAGTGGCTTGAATGCTGAAAGCCAATTTCAGCTTCTTGTGGAGCTGAACTTTGAAAAGCTCTCTCTGGGTTAGATTAACAGGCAAACTGTGAGAACATAAAAAGCACAAAAGGTAAAAGATTAAACGTGAGAAAAGACGTCTCTCAGCCGTGAGACAATATTGTATCGTGGTCACTGATTCTCTCAATTACAAGGTACATTACTTGAGAGCTCAATGATGGGTGAAGGAGGTTTATGAGGTCTGGCATAAGTCCTTCTCAGTGTGCTTCAGAGCCTTGGTGAGCATCCCACCTTTTACTGCCATTGTTCAATTTGGTGTGATTGCGCTCAAGTTCTTTTAGATTGGGTCCACTGAAAGTACGGAGGGCAAGAAGGAGGAGCAAAATCAATAATGAAGGCACGTTTTGAAGCACTCTATCATCTTTAACCCGCACCTGCCCTCATCTAATGGGACTGTGTGTGTGTTTGTGTGTGTGTGGCTTTGCCTGCAATGACCTCCAATTTACGGCCCTGATCCCTCTCCTTTGGCGTTAGGATGATCATCAGGTAATTGCTCATTTCCAATTGGCTGTTAACCAGCTGATTACTGTGTTTGATTAAGCAGTGACAGTGATGACGTAACCTGCCCTGAGATGGCTTTTAGTGGAACAGATCCCCATTCATCAAACTTTCATAGTAAGAGAGTCAGTCTAAAAACGCTTAAGACATTTTCCAACGATGATGCAGTATTCATCAGCTCGGGATGCCTGCGGTAAAGATGGTTAGTGAGAATGCTGATTATGAAGGATTTGTATGAATAAAGTGTGGAAAACTTGATGTCACACACAGAGGCACGGGAGGGAAGAACAGGCAGAGAAAAATGACTCTCTGCTGCACCCTAGTGGTGTGGACAGGTATTTCCACGAAGAGTTTACAAATCCAGTGAAGGCAAGATTGAGGTTTTTCAAATCTTTATCTCTGTTCTTATAGACAAAAGTTGTATTCCATGGTGCAGTGTTCGAAACACTGGCCTTGCATGAGACTGAGAGGTGACACAGAGCAGCCTCAGCGGATCATCAGCTAGTCTTTGGAATTACAGTCGCTGCGTTATAACCTGCAGGTTAGTCCAAAAGCAGAAATGCCAAAATGTGGCATACATTTCTTTTTGTTATATTTGGCCCATATTCACCATTTACCACATGGGCATCTTTACGGTCACAACCAGACCACACACTGCCAATTATCTGCCATTTAACAAGTTGGGTTGCTTGAAGCTTGCGTGCATTGTGTCCAGACCAGGAATCACTGGCAGAGGTAGCCCACACACTCATGCTTTAGGCTTTACCTTTGCAATCTGCTGCACTGATCACAAAACAAACAAACAAAAAGAAGTAGTAGCCCACTTGAATTAAATAATGTACTATCAGCAAAAAAAATGAACTCCTTATATGATTCTATTTGTTAATTGGGCACTATGTCATCTTAAAGACATTCAGTAAGTGGAATAAGTCAGTGTTACCTGTCAGTACTGTTCCATCAATAAATAAATGAAGCACGATTTAAGAACTGACACTAACAGTTTATTGAACTATGCAGTTGTACATCATTAAAATAAAGGAGAGGTTACCTGGTGATACATACAGTCAGCGTCTGTTTCAAACATTTCTGTCTGTGTGTTCTCTGCTATTCTGCAGATACTGGACCACAAGTCAAAAATTAGCTGTAAACTTCTGTTTTACAACTGATCCTCATATTCAGCACATCCTGAGTAAAAACACATCAAGCATCTGCACTCAAGCGTAACACATGTTGCACCGTGAATACAGAAGAAGTGCCTCATTATGAGCCTCCGAAGAAAAACAAGTTTGTATTCTAAGCGGAGGCTGACTGGGTCACAGTGTTCTGCAGATAAAGCTTCGAGGCTGGAGTTGAATTCCTAAAGGCACTGTAGTAAAAACCTATTGTGTGTATATTTTAATGAGTTTCTTCATTGTTTTAGAAACAATGATGGGCATGTAAAGATTTTTCAAACAAGCAGACATATTAAAAATCTTTACATGCACACAAGGACAAGGGCAGATGTGGCTTACAAAAACAAACAGATGTTTGCATTCTGAACAGCAGATGAATTTACAGGTGTGGTGAACTCCAGGTCAGAGTCCAGGTCAGAGTCAGGATGGTTTCCATGGGCCGGCCTATCCTGACTTTACTCATTTGCTCACAAATGAATGAAATCTTGTGCAGCAAGAATATTTTTGCACTACATTATGTTTTCTTCTATTTGTTAACCAACTGTATTTACCGTCCTGCTTTAATAGTTAGAAATAACATTTGAATAGGCTGTAATATGTAAAGATGAAGGAGGTAGTTGTTAGTAATTATGAGTAATCACCTATTTTATTGCATACAAATAATCCAGTGAAAGGCACAATAATGAGAAAGTTTTTACTAATGAATATGCAGTAGTTATTGTTAGACAGCACAACTACCTGGAGTGAATATAAAGATGTAACACTGCAGTAATTACATATTTAAAGGGAAAAATTTCCCTGCCACCCATAATTTACCCCTTACAAACATAATTAATAATGTTCAAATGTGTCTGATACTCACACATGCTGTTTTAGCTCCTTTCCCTCACCCTTTAAGCCAGCTTACTTCTGATTGGCTACCCCTTGTAAACAGCAGGTTTGAACAGCAGGTGGGAGGGGCTAAAGCTGGAGCTCTGGCTCACAGGGATTACCTTCAAACAGTGACCTCATGTGCAACACGAGCATCCACATTTGTAACAGTAGAATAAGGAAAAGAACAATAGGCCTGCTGTAATTACTGCAGCATTATGCCAGCATTTCTTGACACAAATACTCTTTTGTTCCACTAATTACCTCATGAATACATTATTTCAGAAACTATGAAAAAACTGTAAATACCCCCCCCCCCCCCCCCCCCCCCACTGTGATTTAATTGTTTTTTTTAATGAGACTATTTTGCTAAAAAGTTCTGGATTGTCTACACTGCAGTTCTTTTGCCATTTGCACAACCCAGCGTTGATTAACAGGGATAACTGTGCCGTATTTTACAGTATCATGATTGTATTTAAGAAAATATATTAGGGATTATTTCCTTTGACTGTATGATATAAAAATGTATATAAAATATTCAACAATCTGGTGAGACTGGCTGTTTTAGCACCTTGGGACGAAAGAAGAGCTTAAAAGGTTAAAAACGTATTTTCCGTCAGCTGTTGCTCCGCTGCCTTTCAGCAAGGCTTTAAACATATTTAAGAGCAGGCACGCGCTGTTGTGACTGCTGCTTCTCCTCTGGCTTGTCACAGGCATAATTAGCACATAAAGGCACTTTTACACTGATTGAGAGCTTTAAGGTCCCACTTTGGTGTCTGTCTTCCTTGTTGGTCTCTAACAGTTGGCTGGCTACTCCATCACATTTAGACCGACCATTAGCACAGAGGTGAGCACCATGCAGGGACTCCGACGTCCTGCTTCACTCACTGCGTCTTTACTTTCACTTCCCTCGTCTGACCTTTTCAAGTTGGCCTGAGATTTACGCTGACAACCTTAAGGTTACTTCCCCGCAGCTCTAACCTTTTTGGTTGCTGCCGTCTTTTATCGGCTTGCATCACCTCGACAGGTCTTGGCTCTGCGTTACCTCAGAGCTCCACAGTTCGCAGGTGGCTGCGAGGGTTAACGGCAGCTAACACGCTCTGGGGTAAACACTCAGACTGCTCCGTGGTGCTTCCACAGCAGGACCAGTGAGGCTTCCCCGGATGCCCCTTATGACCGTGACCGCAGCCTTTAAATCCTCCTGCAGTCAGACAGACACGGAGGAAGACAGACACGTCACGATGGGGGAACAGAAACATTTAGTTTGAAAATCTGATGTGTCTTTCACTGTAATGGATCTACGTTTACCTACAATTACCACATGGGCATTGATCAGCTTTCAGAGAACATGCACAGAAACAAAGTTTTCCACAGTAGAACAAATGTCTGCATAATAGGAAAAACTGGTTTAGCTGAAAAACACAGACACAGATGATGGTGCTGCAATCCAGTGAAGTCCTGGCTTCACATTGTTCTTCGCACTCCACGTCCTAGTCATAACAACAAAGTGTGCATCACTGTAAAAACACAAAGACATGTGAAAGTCATCTTCAGAGTACCTGGCATGGTTCCTGGGCAGCCACAGCGAGCCTCTTTGGCTCCGCCGCTGGAGCAGAAGGAGCAGCAGTGAAACGTCCCTCTGTGACGCCTCAACTTCCTCTTCACGTTCAGAACAAATGGAGAACCCTGCAGAGGGAGACGGGACAGAGTCAGTCATCCAGTGATGGTTGGCAGAAGAGCTGTTATATGGATCTTTCTTGCCTAAGGACAACTTTGTGCATAATAACCTAATCTGTCAGGATGATGTAAAGAGCCCTGAGGTGATGAGCTGTGCACCGCCAGCATGGCCACGGTTCTGCCTAGCAGTCAACTTACTTACTTTAGCATCTCATCTGTCGGCTGTGAAATGTAGGTACTGTTTTGAAACAAACCAAACTCAAGAACTGGAACTGAAATTATAGTCCAGACACTGCAGTTCAAAATACCTTGACATGTTGAGCTTTGACACAAACCCACACAGAGTGGGCTCCTGGCTCTCGAGGTGTGTATGAAACGCTGTAAGACCCATCACTGTTGTCAGTCACAGTCGTCTCCACTTTACTGAAGGAAAAAAAAAACCCATCTTATTAATAATAAAAACATCACTGAGATCCAATTTCGACATACTGAAAACCAGTACTGGGAGGAATAACAGTGGAAGCACATGGATGATGACCTGTTCTTGGACTTGATGAATTTGCTTTGTTGGATTCTCAATATTATAATGTAGGTCACCCTCTCAGTCTGCAGGTTAACCTCTTTCAGACCAAATCTTCTCACAGTTTTCAACAATGGTGATCACTTGTAGGCTGATTTTTTTTGTAGATGGAGCACACACGCTGCCTTTGATGAATAAATTAAAGACGGTTATGAACGCAGATGGTCGGGCTGGTAGGAAAGACTGATCAAGTAAGAGTCAATAAGAGTGCACCTCTTTCAACCTGAGTGACAAATATAGTGCAGTATACAGGCGTACAGTGCTCTGTTGACCTGCTCTGGGCAGCTGGGGGTGTCACATGGCACCCCCTCCCCAAAAAAAGGAGCTACACTCTCTTTAGTTTTAAAACCTCACAGCACACCCTGAAAAAGTCACGTCATCAGTTCAGAGACAGACATCAGATCCTTGCTCCAGGGCACTTCAGACACTGGCACAGACACTTCAGGAGCCTTCTTCTTCTTTCTTTAATTAAATTTCTCTTCTGTATAATTTGCTGAGTCAGAAATACTCAGGAGAGTTAAAATGCTGACCAGGCAGGCCCACACGCTGTCACTTCACTCACCAGTTTTTCTTCTCCGCGTGGACAATGCTGACGAGGACGTGCTCTCCACCTCGCGCCAACTGCTCTCCAGCCGAGTCTCGGCACACCAGGGTGAAGTGGCCCAGCTGGCCCTCCGTGCCTTCCTGCAGGCCTGTGATCAAGAGGGGTTAAAGGTCAAAAAAAAAAAAAAAAGATGCTGCTCGGCTAAAAGTGTTCCAGTTTGACACAAGGTTGAGGAATGGGTAAGGCTGGGCACTGATGTTGCTGAAAAAGCACGAGTCCTCATGGACTCATTATCAGTACTTTCCCAAACTGTTGCCACAAAGTATCATGTATCATCATCATTTACCTTAACTACAGCTAAGAGACGCAGCCTATTAGTGAAAAGAACACCAGACCCGAGGACAAGCCTCAAATTAGTGCTGCTGATGGCTCAGTCACACTACAATAAAAATGCGATGGCAACCTCCTACCGTAGCAACGAGGAAAAATTGGTGGTTGTCCTGTGATTGCATTGAATATTTTTTGCATTTGGTGACCAACTGCAAGTTGCAGGATCAAACTGATCATGCAGAGCGTTCAACTCCAGGGTGATTACCCAGCCAAAGCAACCTGCCTGCAAACAATTGTGGTTCGACTCAGACTCACTCGATCATTCTGACAGATTGGTGAAGGCAGACACATTGCCAACACTTTACAATCAATCTGAGTCAGTCTGCACCACTGTGCACAACTCATCTGCATCTCTTTGCAGCAGAGGACTCAGCTGGTTGCCGACTCGTGCTACATGAGTGCTACATGAAAGAAAAGCTGCCGAGCACCACCATCATTTTGCAGTTAAATTGCCGTCCTGCAGCAACTATGTCACTGTTTGTGGAGCAATTTCTAAATTTCTGCTTCAAATCTATGAGCTTCTGGCTGGACTCTGAATGTAATATGAATTTCTGTTTAATGCAAATTCCTATTTGTGTAGACATCAACAGATTTGTGATTTTTGCAGAATTATCACAGTTAATCGCCATATTGTCACAGATAGATTGCATGTAATTGTCAACTTGACCCCATTCATTTAAAAACTGATAGCAGACTAATAGCAGACTTGACTCTGATTTCTTGCCATTTTATTGCTGTCTTGATGCACCAAAGCTGCTCTGAAGCTGCTCACTGTACTCAGTCACATTAATTCTGAGGAAAACGTCTGTTTTCCCCAGTGTGACTGTAACACGAGGCCTCGCAGACAATGTGTGGCTGCATCACCTGTGTCGGCACACCTGTCAGTGCAGCCACACCCCTACCCTGAACCTTTACCGGTATTCAAATGAATGAGTGATTAAAAAAATAAAATAAAATCACCAACTATACAGTTTCTGTGATGGATTAAACCATCCATCAGGCTCTAAACATGTTTTTTCATGCTGGTATGTTTGGCATTTTAACATGGGAGTCTTAAAGCTTGGTGTCTATACCTTTCTACCTACATATACCAGCAGAGGGTCAGTTTGGATTAACTGACATACACTAACACATAACGGCTGAAAACCTCTTCAGATTTCATAAATGGGTAAATGAGAAATGGGCAAAGGCACACACACACACACACACACACACAAGTGTGTTTTTCTATCTTTGTGGGGAATTTCCATTGACTTCCATTCATTTCTACAGCCTAAACCTTACCTTTACCCTTTTCCTAACCCTAACCATCACATACCTAACCCTAACCCTAACCTAAACTCAATTCATACCTTAGCCCTAACTCTGACCCCTGACCCAAAAACAGGGTTTCCCCTTGTGGGGACAAGGTTCCAGTCCCCACAAGGAGCAATTGGTCCCCACAACGTAGTATATGTCAGGAAAAGTGTCCCCACAAGGTATTATAAACATACGCACACACACACACACACACACACACACACACACACACACACACACACACACACACACACACACACACACACACACACACACACACCATGGTAACAGTACAAGGAGAACAGAGCCTACAAACAATAAAAGAGGCACTTTATCATTCAGACACACCCTGACGTGGAGACATCTGGACATTTGTCTTGTGCCTCTACAGGTTTCAGTCACACAGACACACAAACACCCACCCACTTTAGCCCTCCGCTGAGTGCTTACGTAGGTCATTTTCCTCCTAAACATATGGTGTGTGGAGAGTGACTTCAGGGCTTCAGTGCTGGTGACCAGAGTTTTCCAAACCCTCCCCATCATTATTTAGCGTTTCATTAACTTGTTCTGCTGTGCTCACTCACTCAAGATATTCATCAGCTGCTGTTGTCGTGTTAAAGCGCACATCATCTGTGTTCACATCAGTGATTAATGTGGCTTTGCGTTTGCTCGTCAGAGACTATTAGCCATTTGATAACGAATGATCCCACGCTGTGTTTTCATTTGTTATTATTCAGTGTTTTGCAGCAGCTGCAGGGAGAGCTGTTTGGATGCTAATGAAGCTAACTCCGGTGGCTCCTTCAGTGATGATGAATAGAGATGCTGGTTAAGGGGACGAACCGCCGTTAATAACGGAACAGCTCAGCTGTGTTAATATGCAGATCACTGAGGCTGTGAAGCCATGAAGAAATACTGCGGCTAAACATGAACTAGAGTACAGTTAGTGATGAAACAACAAGTTAATTAACTGATTAGAAAAAAGGTGGCTTTAGCCTCTTTGGTACAGTGAGTGAGACTTACAGTCAGAAGGAACGACATATTTACAAGAGATCTTTGAGCAAACAGTCATTTCGAAGGAGGCAAATTTGTGTGAACTGGAAATTTAGATAAGGAAATAAGGAAAATGCAGCCTATCTGACTGTGATGCCTGAATTCCTGTGACATAATACTAGCAAGTTACTTGTAGCACTACTGCAAAGACTGACTTTAAATTTAAGCACAAAAACATTTTGATGAGGTTAGCTCCCGAGCACAATTATTAAGTTACTGCTGTTTGTTCATGTGCATCAAAGTGCACAATCACCTCAGTCTGGGGACAGCCCTGCTAATCCTGCTGCTGCAACTCCATTTAATAAACTCAGCAGAAAGAATCCTACAAACCCACGAACGCAGCAGCTTCCACTCCTGTTAATGTTTTGTTTAACCTGGATTAGGCTCACTCAGATAGGGTGTGTGTGTCAGTGAGCTCATGATTAATTTTCATGTTTCAAGCAATTATATATACGTTGTATTGTCTCTAATTATAAATTGATGACTATTCCAATTATGGTGAATCTTAAATTGGAGTAATTCATCATTAGGATCACAGTGATTGATGGTTATGTGCCCCTTCATGAGTATGCATACAGTCGCATACACAATGTGAGCACTGCTCTGCATATACAGTAAATATACATGTGAAAGCTGTCACAGGACTGCATAGAGTCCTGTACACTGCATTATTCATCAGCTTGTAGAACCACCTTTAGCAACAATAACTTCATCACATTGTTGTGAATTAATTTTGGCCCATTTTTCTTTACTTCAGTTCTTTGAGGTTTGCAGGCATTCGTTTATGCACAACTCTTTGGTGACTGTGGCTCAGGAGGTAGAGCAGGTCACCTACTAATCGGAAGGTTGGCAGTTTGATTCCTGGCTGCTCCAAGCTGTATCCAAAGTATCCTTGGGAAAGATACTGAACCCCAAGTTGCACTCCGATGCAAGCGTTGGCGTATGTATGCGTGTGAATGGTAGACACTAAGCACATAGCTTAGATTCATATGGAAGTGCTTGTATGAATGGGTAAATGTAAATGTGTTGTATAAGCTCTGACTGAGCTTTGATTGCTCAGTCAGAGCAGAAAAGCAAGAACTAGTCCATTTACCATTTTGAGGTCCCATCCCAGCATTTCAATCGAGCTGAGGTTTGGACTTTGACTGGGACACTGCAGCACCTCGAGTCCTTTCTTTTTCAGCCATTCTGCTGTAGATTTTCTGGTGTGCATGTGATCATTGTCCTGTTGCACGACCCAAATCTGTCCAAGCTGACAGCTGGTATGAGGCGTTAGTGCTGATGTGATGTTTCCACTTTGGTCTCGTCTGTCCGAAGGACTTTGTTCCAGAAATCTTGCGGTTTGTTCAGATGCAGCTTTGCAAACCTGAGCTGTGCTGCTGTGTTCTTATTAGAGAGAAGAGGCTATGTCCTGGCAACCCTTCCAAACAAGCCAAACTGGTTCAGTCTTTTTCTAACTGTGCTCTCATGAACTTTAACAGGTTAACTGAGGCCTGAGATGCAGCGCTTGGGTTTTTTTATTTTCTCTGAGCATTGCACCGTTTGACTATGGGGTGAATTTGCTGGGATATCCACGCCTGGGAAGACTGGCAACGGTCTGGAATGTTTTCCACTTGTGAATAATCTTTCTTACTGTAGAATGATGGACTTCAAATTGGTGTAAATGGCCTTATAACTCTTCCCGGACTGATGTGATCACTGCTGATGTCTTCCCTCCTTCGCATTGTGTTAACACACACCTGAATGCTCCAGACCAACAAACTGCCAAAACCTCTGCTTTTATTCCCTGCATACAGTGTCCTTGTTTTTACATCACACTTTGTATTCAGACATTTATGACACAGAATTTTTTTTAAATGACATCTTCCCATTTGAACCTAAACACAGCATTTCAGTAAAGCCTGACTGATATAAAGGTTAGCAAAAATCAGCGGGGTATGTTGGGCGGTGTCTTGATGGTAAGTTGCTGACTAGTTACAAAATAAGTTATTGGACAGTTAATAAAAATAACCCGATCATTGTTTTTAAATTGATATGCTCACATTGCACTTTTTTTACTCCCTAAAAATCTGTCCCAGAACCCCAGAAATACCAAAATGATTAATCCTCCAGATTTGAACATGAGTTACATTATCTGTGAATTCATGTGTGTGTTCTTGCTAAGCTGAGTGCTAGCATCTGTCACCACTAACGACGCAGCTGTTCTCACCCACAGTTCACCTGTGCTGCTCAGTCTTGCAGTCAATTTCAACACTTCAAACCTTCTTATCACACAAAGAGGGGATAATCACTGGTAAGCCTCTGCGACTTCCACTTTCCCACAGTCAAGACTGAACCCTGAACCCCTAAATTGAGAGTGTCACACTGTGTTAAACTGACTGCAGTCAATTTGGCAGGAATAAACAACCTAAAGCTGGAAAAAGCTGGTTTATCTGATGCAGCGATCCTCCGAGTTTATACAGCCCAATCTGGCATGAAGTAAGTGGAAGCCTTGGCAGCAGAAGTCAGTGCAAAGCAGAGCTGGATAAAGGGCGAGGTCATCGCAGGGACCAAAGAGCTGTATCTGTCTCCAAATCAAACACAATGTGCACAACCCTAATACAGACTCAAGCAAGCACCCACACAAATGCCTGACATCACATGGCAGGCTGACTCTTTGGCAAACATTAGCGGCAGCACGACGTCTCTTGGATACCAACAAGACTCAGCAAAGAAGTCCGTATTTGCTTTGGTTTTCCATTTATCACACAAGTAAACACTACTTTAATCCGAGCTCTCGGACAGAGACAGAAAAAGCTGCTACAAATCTTGGAAGGATGTGAACTGAGGCAGTACCGTATCCTTAGGTGCTTGTTTTGGAGTAATGACCCTGTGCTGCGGCTTGCATTATCAAGTGATGTGCGAATGATAATTTCTCACATCGAGCGCCACAAAGGAGAAACTTGGTGCATATTTCTCTATAACTCCTCATATTAGTTTTGTGATTTATCTGTAAGGGCTGCAGTAGAAACAGTCATTCAAGAAAATTAAAGCAGGCACAGCAGTGTATCTGCCAAACTTTCCCTCTGCGTGCATATTATCCTCTACCATAAAACAACACTCCGATTGTGGTTAAATGAAGTAATTTCTGTCACTCGAAAGCTGCAGCCTTCCTGATTCCCATGTCTCCTGGAATGGGTGTGTCTGTTCTGTTTGTGGGTAAACATCCCATCAGTGCACTGCCTGCAGGCCTGTTCGGGTACCTCAACATTCCTTCAGCCCTGAAGTTATTTCTGCCTTTAAGCCAAAGCCTGCAGAGACATAACAACAGTCTTTATGTGCTGGGTGCGTCTATACTGTCCCCTCTGCTAACCTTTACCCTCTAACAAGAATTCTAAGTGCTGACTCAGGGAGAGGAAGAACAGCAGCATTTAAATGACAGGGCTAAAAACATCCTGTTTTTGTCACTGTTAACACACTCGTTTCAAATATTAACCGATTAGTCTGACCCTCAGTATATTCAGACTTCTTTAAACATGCATGTGACTCTCAGCTTTAAGTCATCTGGTTCCTTCCAGTTAAAAACAGAAACCCTAAGGCTGTTTTCATGTTTAAAAGCATGCTAAAGTCATTTGCTAAACAGCTGAGTTAGTTTGAAACAAATGTACCAAAATCTAAACTAGCAGTTCTGTGCAAAAGTCCTGAAGTGGTCTCAGTGGAAGGGCAGCTGCCAAGAAGCCGTTCAGAAGGAAGAGAAACAGGCAGAAAAGGCTGAGGTGTGCCACATTACACAAGAGCTGGACTGAAAATCAGGTCTGATGGAGTGATGAATCCAAATGTACAGAGAAGCTCAGCAGAGCGGTACAACACTGAGTGTCTGCAGCCATCTGTAAAATGCGGCGGATGCTCTGTTGTGGTTTGGGGCTGCATTTCAGCCAGTGGTGTTGGAGGTTTTTCCAAAAAAATTGATGGAATTATGAACGCAGAAAAGTGCCGTCAGATTTTGTTCCACCATACAACACCGTCTGGAAAGCGTCTGATTGGCAACAGCTTCAAATAAATAAATAAATAAATAAATGGGTGAAAAAGTTTTGATCCTGAAAAACTGATTTCCATCCATCCATCCATCCATCCATGACTAACACAGAGAGACAGACAACCATTCACACTCACATTCACACCTGTGTGCAATTTAGAATCACCATTTAAACTAACCCCACTAACTGCATCTCTTTGGACTGTGGGAGAAAACCCACACAGACACGGGGAGAATATGCAAACTCCACACTCCACTGGGCCAAGGTGGAGTCAAACCCAGACCTTCAAGCTGCGAGGCAACAGTGCTAACCACCACGCCTTCTTCTTGTCCTTCAGGATAAGGTTGAAACTGTCATTTACCTTCCCCTTCAATGGTGCACCTGCTGACATCCACTGTCTTAGAGTTGATTACCCCAACCACAGGGTATCCCTCCACCTCCCCTGCGGGTTCCCTGGGCACAAAGGATATACTGCTGCCATCATCAGGGGCAACTGTGGCTGGGTGGGGGTCGTAACCTCTTTCTGTCAGGCTGGTGAGTCTTCTCAGGGTCACTCCTTTGGCGCTGAGGATCTCAGCATCAGACCCGCAACTCAGGAGTCGCTCTGCGAACTCCACACCGCCTCGGACGTCCAGCAGAGCCTGCTGCAGCTGCACCCTCTGCAGGTGGAGGTGGTTCCTGGAGAACAGAGAAGGTAGACAAGTAGATGTTAGTAAGCATTTCGTCACGATATACCTTGGCCGACCCCAGGTTGCTGTTGGTGTTATTGATGTGGCAGTGGATAATCACTGTACTACAATAATCAAGAAACAAATGGATCGTGCATGAGTCTTTCATTTTGTTTCTTTTGTGTGTGTGTGTGTGTGTTTAAGAGTTGTGATGAGTTCAAAAGCACACAGAATTTGCTCTGTTTCAGGAGGATTAGAGTGTGTAAGAGTTCCGATTTCAAACACTCAACACTGGCAGCAAATCAACAACTTCACAAAATGAGAAGCACTTTAAGGTCCTGTGAGGAGAGCCTCAACTTAGACTCAGCTGAAACAAGCATTTAGACATCAGACAACAAGACGAGATAACAACATCGATATCAAACATGCTGGAACTGCAGACGCTCAGCTTACTGACTTTTTATGACTACTGGTCCAAAAGTTTGTTTAAATGGATATTTGAGCACTTAACAGAAGGAGGCATGTTATTTTCAGGGTTGGAAAACTCGATTGTGGCTTTGACTTTGTAATCTAAATGTAATAATCTGTCAGTCTTTACCAAAACTTTGGTGATTCTATATCATAAGTAGCTACACAGTAAACTACTTCAATCCTAGGGTGATGCATTAATCTTAAAGAAGAAATTTAGGTCGTGTGAGAAAATTATGAACAGCACTGTTGCAATAAGCTCCTGTTGAGAAATAACTTTAGAAAGGTAATAATATGCTAATTAGCCAGCTACCCATTTTGCTTTCTCTATTAGCCACGTGGCGCTATGGTGGTTAAAGCAGAGTAGTCTGATGAAAGATGTATAAAGACTGTTAGGTAAAGAAAAACATCAAAATTTCATGTTTCATTCATAATCTAATCATAAATAAGTGATCATACCTAAGGAATCTCAGGATCTGGAGAATCACTGCATCCATGGTAAAACTTTTTAATGTGATTTTAAGCTGGTCAGTACATGTTTGCATACCTGCGTTGGACACGGAGCTCCTCCAGCCGGCGCAGCAGAGACAGGCAGTGAGCTTCCACTGCGCTGGCGTAACCTCGTGCAAAAGCCCTCACCTCACTGGCTGTGGCCTCTACTCGTGCCTGCAAAGCCTCCTGAGAGGCTTCCACCTGTAGCAGAGGAAGAATATGTGGATACTTGATATTTAAAAAAGCCCCAACCTTGACAAATTGTGCCAGAACAGGTTTTGGGATATGATTTCATGGGTTCCAGGAGTTCTTTCTGCTCTAAGGTGAAGGCATGGGTGACATTTGTCTAACTGTGAGCAGGCAAAGTTCGTGTAACATGTTGAAAACATGTAGCACAGGCAAAAAGAGAACCTATTAGGACACTGGCTTTGGTTGAGGGGAGTGCCAGTTTATTTGTATTAATCTCAACAACAAAAGAAGTAAGACTGTGTTTAAAATGTACACAGCAGCAGATTTTTTAAAGTTGATATCGAGCCAGAAGTGTCCACAAAAAGCATCTGTCACACTGCTCTGATTTTTACTGCACTACAAACTTCTTAAAGTATGTTTAAAAAGAACAAAGGAAACAAAATGTATCATATAAAATACAACACTATATCCTTAAAAATAAATACTGCCTGAGTGGAGTGCTTCTTCTTTGGCTCTGATTTAAATACCTTCCCAAAAAATGACAGTCCTCACCTTCTGCAGTGACTCCTCCAGCCGCTCAAGTCGAGGCTGAAGGTTCACAGCAATCAGCTCTCTGATGCGGTCTCCATGACGATCGATGACATCACGCGTGGGGCAGCAGCGGTGGTCCCGGTGCAGCGTGGCGGCACACTCCAGGCAGACGGGCAGGTCGCAGGGCTGACAGAAAAGCCGGAGCTCCTGTCCAGGGTGCAGGGTGCAGAGCACGGGCCGGCAGAGACGACCACGAGCCTTCAGCTCCTCCAGAGCCTGAATGGAATGAGACGCTGTTCGCTTCTGCCGTCTAAAGACGGGGAACAGATACAGATATGAGCATATCTGAAAGTCAGAATACAGATCTGCATTTCCGATGGTTTCTGCTATTGACTGTTAGAAATAGCACAGAGAACAGCATAGAATCCAGCTTAGACAAACACATAGTATCTATATTTATAAATAGTGATGGCGCAGAATAGAGTAAAATACAACCTAAGCCTCGGTCTCTCCAAAGCAGAATAAAACAGCACAGAATGTTTTGAATATTTTGTAACTGATTAGACAGCAAATTAACAACTGATGCTGGTAAAAGATTCAGTTTTCATCTATTTCTGAGCAAAAATAAAAAAAGATAAATAAAAAGATTTTAAGCAATCAGTAGACTAGAACAGAGAACAGTGTACATAAGAAATGGATATAAAGTCAGGGTCTGAAAAGTGAAAGTGCCTCAAAACTGCATTCTTTCCCAAGGCCAGCAGAGGGCGCAGCTATAGCTGCAATTAAAAAAAGTCCAGTTGAATAAAAGTCAGTGGAAAAACAAACATCATGATGATGTAGTTTCAGGTCTTAATAAATAAAAGATGGCACTTATTCTGTAAATTATTGTCACCAAAAAGCAGCCTGTGCTCTATCGTAGTGTGCGATAGAGCAGTCAGCTCTGCCCTGCACTCGTTTGGTTTCAAACCGTGAGAGCCCTGTGCACATAAATTTGCTGGCTGTGCATCAGCTGACGGATGGTCACCAGTGAGCATTCCAGGCCTCGGTTGCCTAGGTAACCCATGCATCTTTCCATCCATCCATCCGTAAACCGTTTATCAAATTCAGGGATCCGGAAGGGGCTGGAGTCTATCCCAGCTGTCATAGGACAAGGGGCAGGGTACACCCTGGACGGCTTGTCAGCCTATCACAGGTTCTCACACACAGACAAATAATCAGTCACACTCACCTGCACACCTGCAGCCAATTTAGAATCACTCATTGACCTAATGTGCATGTCTTTGGACTGTGGGAGGAAGCACAGGGAAAACATGCAACCCAAGCACACTACATGATTTCTCTGTGCCTAGGTAGCCCCCCCCCAGGTATCCCTGCTCCCACTGGTTGTCACTTTGATTGTCTCAAAGTTAAGAAGAGTGAATGTTTGAATCTGCCCACTTTGCATTGTCAACAGTTATTTTGGTGACACTGGTATTTGGCCACGACATTGCTGCTACTCTCCCGGCAAAAGTGCATGGCTGAGAATTTAAAAATGGGACCTCACAAAAGAATGGGTGACGTTGATGCAATAGCCATCTTTTATATACAGTCTATGGCACAGAGTCAAACGAAACAAAAAAAAGAATATTGTCTGGTAGAAACTAGGCTGCCTCTTATGTCGACAGCAGAACAGAATAGAAATAATAGATTAGAGGATTTAAATACAATAAAAACCTAATTAAACATGCCAGAGAGCAAAAACTCCCAAAATAAAAAAGAAAAATATAATTGCACCAGGACAGAGGGATGCATGAAGGGACAGAAAGTAACAGGAAACATCCAACCTGCAGAACTAAGAACAGCAAAGAATAAAAACACACTAGAACAGATTTAGCTGTACCTGTGCGCCTGGCAGCAGAACTCGCACAGGTTGACGCAGCACACCTCACAGCGGCTCCCAGCGCCTCCTTCGCCGCACAGGTCGCATCCGAGCGGGCCGTCCGTTACCAGGGTCTCCAGGAATACTTCGTCCAGCGCTAAGTGGTCGGTGCTCAGCCCCACCGGCCCCGAAGGAGGGAGGTCTACCTCACAGTCACATTCGGGGCAAAGCACCGTGATGGTGCCGGCGGGTCGGTCCGCCTCCAGCGCCTCGTCCCTCCTACCGCCCTCTGCAACATCCCGCCGGCTACGTGAAGACACCGAGAACGGCTCCAGCTGGGAGATACAGTCGGAGCAGAACGTGTGCAGACAGGGCAGGATTTTAGGGTCCCGGTACAGACGTTTACACACCTTACAAACCGCTCTGGGATTCACCAGCGGGTCGCTGTGCTCTCGATCCGAGCTCAGGGGCCGCTGCTCGGTGCTTTCTTTCTGCTCACACCGAGACATGGTCACGATTAAGAAAAACCCAGCGAGTTGGAAAAAGCTGTAAGAGCTGAAGGGAAACTTCTATAGAAACACTTTGCTGCACAGCAATCCCTCAAAGGAAAAAAAAATCAGTTTTCTGCGCTGTGCCAAGAAAGTACTTTAAATCACCCCATTCATTAATTAAAATCCCAGTGGAAAGACCCACTTTTGATCGTGAGAAGTTTACGGCTCCATGGGACATATGACACCTCACTTAGTACCAAACCAATAGGAAAGCTGTCCCGGACTATCCGGGGTGGTCCGACTTTACTGAAGTCTTCAGCGGCTCTGACTGCCCCCATCTACTGGCAGGACGGTGTTGTGCCAAAATGTGTTTCCCGATGTTTCCATGTGTATTTTTATTTTTTTATTTATGTGTAATATCTTTGCTTATGTTGGTAAACAGACTGTAGTCAACAGGATTTTTGAAAATGCCTCCAATAGGGGCTGGCTGTTTTTCAGCTCTGAGTCTTTTTTAATCCTCAAAATATGAATTTTTTGTTAATGCAGCCACTCTTTTGGAGCGTGGCGTCTCCTCCAGCATGCAGGCAGGTCGATAAACACGGAAAAGCCACAAGGAAAGAGGAGGAGAGATGAGCCGCATTTGTTCCGCTTTGGAAGTGCTGCTGCTAGATTACAAACTAAGGAAGTGTTGTCCACACTTCTCCTTTTCAGTCAACCTCAATAATCCAGCTGACACATGCGCGATTCCTAAAAATCTGTGTGAAACAAGGATGTGTGACAAAGTTTTGAAACATGAATGGAGCTTTTGCTACAACACACTGAACCTGTAAAAATCCAGTAGCTGATAAATTGACTCAAATATTTCATTCATCACTGGGGTGAAAGGTAACATGAATATTTAAGCAGGTTACTTCCCAAACAAAAGACACAGCAGCAGCCGACAACAGACAGAACAGTAAGTATTGCACTTGGACTCAACAATCAAGGAAGAGTGGATGCTGCCTAAATATGCACTGATTCAGCAAAGGTGATAGTACATAAGAAAAGCAATACAGCCTCATTGCTTTATATTCCAGTATATTTGGAACTATTAACTAGTACTTGAGTTTTCTGTTTTCCTTCATATAAATTCCTTTCCATGCAATAAAGACATAAGACAGAGCTTAAAAATCACCAGAATGCAGGAAATTAAATGTTGGCGGCCCTGCAGAGCAGAGAATTAAACTGACACATGTGAGCATGTTTAAACCTGCTATGCTGTGGGTGAGGAGAGGAACCAAATGCAGATTTAGGCAGACAAAAATGATAAATGGACCGGTTCTTATATAACACTTTATTACTCGAGTTGAGCACTCAAAGCACTTTATGCAACATTTTTGCATTTAAGTGCTTTCTGTCGACCATTCACTCTCTGATGAATATATAGGAAGAAACCTGGGGTTGAATATCTTGCCCAAGGATGCTTTAACATGTAGACTGGGGTAGCCAGGAATTGAACCTCCAACCTTCAGATTAGTAGATGACCTACTCTAGCTCCTGAGCCACAGCCACCCCAAAAAGTGAGCCTTTTATTGGCCTGAATGCAAAGTCCAAAAGGCGAACGCAGAAGAAATCTTGAAATACACACAGTGAGCCAGAGCAACAAAGGAACTTTCCCCCCCAAATCTTTTAATTTAAATAATAATAATTTTAAGCAACATTATCGCCTTTTACATCAAAGACGTGTCAGAAATAAAATTTAAATTTATTTATTTTTTATAATCTCATCATTAATCAGACAGTCTCACTGGGAATAACATTTTTAACAGCAATCTAAGGACAATAAACATTTGTGAGAACATTACAGCTGACAGAAATAAAACAACACAATAAACAAGGTACAAATAAACAGCTGCAATAATGATATTAAACATCAGATTTACAAAGTCCAAGAGAAGTTTGCGTATTTATGTAGACTGAGGGGTTTAAAGTTCATTTGAACTCAGAGTAATCAGAGAAATCTGTTCTTACACGGTGACTGAAGTGTTCAACAAAAGAGGAGGTGTGAGGCAGGTCCAGCTGCAGAGCTTTATAAATGAATAAAATGTGTGTGTCTACATTTGGCCAGTCTGAGAAAATGTATGCAAAGCTAACAGAATGTAGCATTAATAACACAGCAATTAATAATAATGCATAATACTCAGGGCTAGATGCTAAAATGCTAATGTTGCACTTCTTTTTTTTCTATGCTGACTATATTTTTGTATTTCACTATGTTACAGGTCTGCATTACTGATAAATAATCTATATGGGCTCTTCAGTTAGCACACGACACATGCATTAGAGGGTGTAAAAAAGAATAAAAGAACTTAACAGAGAAAGTATTAAGAAGATGCAGCACAAAGTTAAATGTAATTACACAGCTACAGCACACACAGCAACAACTTAAAATGTAAAGCTGCACAATCTTCAGAGATGACTGCGTTTGTGAACGTCAGTCTTTTCTTTGGACATATCCTGACTTTAAATGCAACACATGCACACACACGGATACAGCCAGAGGAAGGGGTTAAGCGTCTTTCTCGACTATATCTATTGTGTGTTTTTTGTGTGCATTAGCGTGTCACAAGGCCGCATAATAGATGCAGTGGATGCTGGTCACAACATTCAGATAAACTGATCCAAATGGACAGGAAGCGACACTGAAGGTGAAATATGTCCTCCATGAAACATCCGTGCCTGAAAAATATGAAAGGAAATGAGCTTTTTGTCACCTGTAATACTGTAATACATTATGTTTGCTTTAGTTTCTGCTAGACTGCACTTAAATATAAGGTTTTCCTCTGACTCAGTGTTGCACCGATTCACTGGTATAAATGTTTGGTCTAAGGTAAATGTGAAAGTATAGGCTACCTGACACAGTTGCCTCAGAACTAGCCATCACCAAGTTATTTTCAATCATGAAGCTGTAGGTGTCGCTGACTCGCACCGACTGCAGCGTGCTGAAGATGCTGAAGATCCCCTCAGAGCTGTTTATGAAAGTGGTGCTCCCATTCAGTTCCTGCTCAGTTTGGTTTAACCATGTAACAGCTGGCTTAGGAAACCACCCGACTGCCTCAGCAGACAGGGTGCCGTTTGAGAATGTGAAAGTGGGGGCTGAAAAAGCTGAAACAAGAAAAGCAGGAAGTAAAAATCACAAGTTAAAGTTAGCTGCTGTAACTGCATTTAAGTGACACAGTAGCAATAATACAATGCGTTGTAAACCGTGTATTAAATGTGCATATTCTGCTAATATATACAATTAAACTGGAAGAACCAGTCAGCCCACCTGCTGTTCTGAGGTAAATGCTGACCTCTCCTCCACCTTTAGAGGAGCTGATGCTGCACGTGTACTCCCCCTCATCACTGCGTTTCACGTTCCTCAGCAGCAGAGAGGCATTCCCTGTGACTACAGCCTCAGGGAAGAGCTGAGCTCTCCCTTTGAACTGTGAGGCCTGATCCGTCAGAGCCGGAGCTCCGTCCTTATACAGGTAAACCAGTCCGGTCAGATCCTTCTTCTTCCAGGTGACTGTCACTTTGTCTTGGGAGGTTTCTGTGTTGAGATAGCAGCTGAGGAGCTCATCCTCACTAAGGTTGGCGACAGGCTTGGTGCTTCTGCTTGCCACACCGGACTGGGACTCTGTGGGAGGTGGACGCAAACAAGGACACTATATACACAGATTATAGGCTTAAACATTAGAGTTAGGTTATTGATTTCCCATTTGTCGACAACTTAATAACAGATTTAAATTATATTTAGTGAAAAGTGTTTGCTTTTTGGGAAAATCCAAAAGATTTTAAATCATGAGTTCAAGGCCAGGTTCACATTTTCCTCACTCACATATCCAGAGAGAGAGAAAGGGTCACTGTCATTTCAAGAGATGGGGTAAAATCTTCACTCCAGTTAGAAATGCATCAGTTCAGCCAAAGCTATGAGTAGTCAACAAAGTTGTTAAATTCAATATATATTTATATACAGATAGACTGTATATAAAGATGGCTGTAGCATCCTTGTCTGCAAAACAAAGCCAGGGTGGAAGTGCATTATACCTGCATTCTTTCTAATGGCCAGCAGAGGGTGACATTGTAGTTGTCTAGAAAATTACCCTACTGCTTACTTGATTCATAACCTCAATAAATATTTTCACAGCGACTTTATGGTCTCACTCAGACAATAATGTTATACATTTACTACTCTGTGACTGATAACTCACTTCTGTATGAACATGGCATTCCTTTGGGTCAGGATCACATCACTGCTGGCTTTATTGGCATTCAGCTGAACTAAGAGGCACTTAAACCAGAACCCTGCCCACCAGCTCCCTGGGGCACCATGTTTATAAATAAAAAACATGTTTTGCTGTTGTGCCTTATGTGCAGTTAAAAAAAAAATCAAACGATATGTGAGTTAATGATTTACTAATAGCATGGTAAACCTGCATCAGTCAATCAATCATGTAATAGTAATGGGTGGAGGTGGAAACTCCTCTGTTTATATAAATATCAGATCTTTGTCAAGGAAACAGAACATGACTACACGGTACATGTACTACTAAGCTATAAACATTGTTCATATCTCTACATTTACATATCTGCTTCACTTACAAATATTTACAGAGCGTCACGCATGGAGCTACAAATGCACATAGACAGTTAAACGCTTGGTGCGGTTCTGTCAACCACAAGGATTAGCTGTATTTTAGGTTTGACAAACACAGCATGTGGTGAACACACCCATGTATCCCCTCAGGCCTCACAGAGCCATTGCTAATGAAAGCAGGATCCACACAGATCTGAGGGTCTTACTGGAGAAGGCCAGAGAGAAGAAGAGGATGACCAAGGTGCTAAGGATGGCGATGATGACGAGCATGCTGTACAAAAAGAAAAAGATATCAGCGGTTTGGCTGAAATTCATTTGCAGATTAGTTTAATATCAGCGCTTCGAATAACTTCTATAACTGTTGGCTCTTTAGACCAACAGTCATAGAAGAATTCACAATAGTCACATGTCATAAAAGTTAGGAAGCATAAGTTTAATCTTCAACAACATATTTGTTTTTTATTATGATCTGAAACTTTAAAGCTAATCAGTTACTGCAGCGGCCAACTAGATTAAAGTTTTCTTTCTCAACTACTGTGCAGTAAAACTGCAATAATTCAGCAAATCAATTTAGTTACATATCACCACTGGAGACACTAAAATAGTTTCAAAACTGAATCACCACACCAAATATTCAAAGGTCACGGTCGCACCTGTAGAAGATGATTTGTCCGATGCTGGCCATGGCTCCTGGTCAGATTCCCTCTCTCTCTGTATTTATTCTATATCCACGTCTTCTCCAAGGGAAATATCAGTGTTTCAGTCTGACAGCAACCTGCACAGAACTGTCTGCTGCTCTATTTAGCCTCCCTCAGAGCACTTGGAAAATACAACACCATAAGTAAATATTATTTTTAAGGTGTGTTCTTCATTTTTGTTGACATGTCATCATTTATCTTATCAAAATAAAAATTCGTGTGACTAATTTACAAGACAAAGAGACCCTGATTTAGCAGCTGCCTAATTAACTACATTAATTTAGTGATGTTTGATAAACTTTTACTAAGTGAAGGTGCTGTAAGCTCGGGTGGTGCTGTCCCATTTTGTATCACTTCCTGTGCCTGTTCCACAGCACAGTGGTGTCCTTGTGTATGTGCTTGCTCATAGGGGTCATTTTGACTGTTGGGTTTTCTCTGTAATTATTGTAGGGTACAAAGCGCCTTGACTGTTGTGATTTGGCGCTATATAAATAAAACTGAATTGAGGTGAAGGGTTCACATTTGAAGAAGCATTTTTACTGTAGTTATGACAGAATACGTTTTTAATGCTGGTTAACATTTTGTTACAATAAATACAAAAGAATGGCACCCTGGCTTTGGCAGTTCACTCACTAAATGTTGATCTGTCAAGGAGGAAGAGCACATACGTAACACTTCTTTATCTATGCAAAGGACCACATATTCACAATTTTGTCAAGCGCTTGTGTTTGATGACAATAAAGGCTTATGATTCTGAAATATACAAAACATTTAAAAAAAAGTATAAAATAAATAAACAATAAATGGTATTTCAAAAAAAGACCATTAGCCTTATTCCTGCTGTTATATTCTCTTAGACTGGACTACAGAAACAGTTTTACTGTAACTGAGAGAAACGTGCAAAGACTGGTGTGAGAAAAGTGAAGAAGCTACTAAGTCTTCATGACCACTAGAAAATTCTGCCAACCTCAAATGTGTTCAAAAACCCTAAACTTAAACACATCTGTGTCATATGATCATGTGACAGAAGGAACAGGTTTTTTTTTCAGTTTTTATTTGAGTTTCTCAAAAGACATGTATGCGGGGGGGAGGGGGGGTTCTTAAACTGTTAAGCCATAAAATAAAATAAAAGTCTTAGCTTTTGCTCTTTGCTTTGCAGCAAGGACACCTATTCCTGCAAGTTCATAGTGGATAACTGGGGGAAAAAAAATTCTTCTTTACTGATAAATCCATGTTAGACATCAGTGTCAGAACAATGCACATTATGCATGAAATAGGTTGAAAACATGTTAGTGGAATTATTCCACTCTGGCTGTGGGTTTTCATATGCTGGAGTTGCGCGCATGCATCAAATTGACTGGACAGTGACTGTGTAGTAGCAGAAATGTGCTCCATCCACTCCATGGCAGAAATAAAGCCCAAACACACCTAAAAACTTAAAGAGTTTTGTCTGGGGGTGGAGGGTGCTGTCGTGTTGGATCCTGTTAGGTTTCACATGCTTGTAAGTACAGAGTATTTTAATCCATGCCTCAGCTTCAGGGGTTAATACATAATGTACTGGCTGTCATTATGTATAATCTGCAAAGCAAGAAAATAGACAAATGATATCAGAGAATGGAAGTATAGAAAATGAGCAGCCAAAGACTGGCATCAGCATGTACAGTACTATGTTACAGTTCTGAGCCACCACACCCATTACTCAGTAATTTGCAATGAAAATGGGAGATATAATTTACTGAAACATGTGCAAACATGTTTCTTGCTTTCTTATAAATCTTTAAGTATTCTTCAGGAATAGTTCTCCAGGATTCTTGAAAGACATTTGGAGCTCTTCTCTGGAAGCTCAATCCGTGGCTGATAGTGTTCTGTTGTGTGTCTTTCTATCCAGGTATGCTTTATGTTTGGGATCATTGTCAGTTTGTAATGTGAAGATGTTGCCCATCGAGTTCTTTTTTCCTCCAATCAGAATCTAATCACTTATCATCTGTTAAAGGTGCTGATGAGGGTCCATGGCATGGGAGCCTTGCATTTCTCTGAAGGTCCAGTGCTGCCAGTATTTTCCTGTCCTTGAGTAACAGCTAGCTATCCAGAAAATGCTGTTTTCACTGATAATATTGTTATTTCAGCCATAGAGTGATAAACTACATTCAACAGTCATGCTTCATTTGGGATATTTGATTAATTACTTTACTTTTCAGTTAGATGAAAATATTTAATAATTTCTTAATTTCTAAGCTTTGTTCACAGAGAACCAGGTGACTTTTAGCCTAGCTTGGCCTGAAGTCTTATTAGATTTAGCATCATGTCACTACTTTGTGTGATTAACTCTAATATGTATGTCCTAAAACTTCCCCCAGATTGCTTAAGTTGAGGTCAGGTCTGTTCATTTTCTGTGGACAATAGAACTTGTCTGGAAAATCCAAATCAGTTTATTTGAGAAGTGAAAACATAGATTATCATCATTGTGAAAGTGCTGAAAACTGCTCCAGTGTGGTCAACCATGGGCACATAATGTATTTAAAGATGATATGCTGATGGTATATGCTTTAGAATTTACCATTTTTCCATTGGAGCAGGAAGCATCACTAAAATCTTAGAGTAGGGGGCAGATCAGCTGCAACGCTTTACAGTAAATGAAGCTTAAGTTTAAGTTCAATAAGGAAGATCTATTTTCACTCCTCTGTCTGCTTTCCTGGGTATTTGGTTGCTAGTTTATTCTTCACAACATGTCTGCTTTCCCATGCTGTCAAATTCAACGCTGACATCATTACTCCAATCATCTTCCTGCCCTTGTACTTCAGGCCAGTCACTCTCCACTTTGCGTTCTTTAAATCTCACAGCTTACCTGTCATTCTTCCTTTCTGACTCATTCGTGCAACCCCCCCCTCCTCTCCATCTCCATCTCCATCTCCACCTCATCCAACTCCCTCAGTGCTCCATCTAAGCTTTCATCTATATCTTCACCACCACCTGCGTCACTGCTGGGATTCTGTTCTGATTCAATAGGCTATCAAAGTCTAACCACCAAATAGGTTTATTGAATTCTGTATATATTAAAAAAAAAAAACGATATTCAACTTTTCCAAATGATCTCTCTTTATTGAACTTCAGAGATTAATTTCTCATCTGATACAGATTTCATCCAGCATGGCGTTTCTTGATTTTACTTACAAGCTTCTTCAAGTAATCAGAAACACTGTGGGTATCTTAGTGCTCATAGTCATCTTCTACATCCTGCAGTACATTTTTAACATGCATTTTTTATGCTCTTGCAAACCAGGCCTACATCCAAATGGTGTACTGTACATGGTTTTCCCTCCTGTGATCCTCAACTTTATTGTCATTATTGTTGAACCTTTTCACCAAAGAAGGATTTTTTTTACTGCTGTAAGTCTCTCAAGAGCTGTTGCTGCTGTTTCAGGAGCTGTTTCTTAAAGCTTTTGTTCAAGTGCATCGGTTTGACTGCTGTGTGGATAGCTGCTGTTCTGTTTGATGGAGACTGGTACGTTTGCATAATGACAAACTTCAACAAGAATCAGACTGGACTTCCATGCAAACAAAATCTGACCTATGAGGAGAAACTGATCATAGGAAAATATATGACTCAGTCTCTAGTAAGTAGCAACACAGTATATAACAAGCAATATAAATTAAATGTCATTCTGAAAGTAAAATTGTCAGTGAAGCTAAAAAGTGAGTGAGTCATGCAAAAAAGTGCACACATGTATTTTTCTAAACATGTTATTATTTTCCAGATTTAAAGTATAAAGTTAAATATTTTGGGCATCGCATCATCAGAACTGGTTATTTGTTTTTTTATTTGTTTATTTTTAAGTTGCTTTGCTGCAGTGTGCTTCCCCGAAAGGCAACAGCAGAAATAGCTAGTATAATTAAATTTAGTTAAGTTTTTTTTTTTTAATTTGTTGGTATTTTTGCAAGCATTTTAGTTCTACTACTATCTAAAGTTTATAATAAATTATGAATGTTTCCGTATTGCGCTCAGATTGATTCTGTGAATAATTTTACTTGATCTTTGCAGGCCTTTAAAGTAACATTTATTACTCTCAATTTTAGCAGAGAAAATATGACAAGCAAATTGTACAAACAATCTTTTTTGTGTTTGAAAATATTGTTCAACTTTAAGAAAAAAAATATGATACCATGACAACAGTCCAAACAATAAATATAAGTGCCAACAAAGATGGAACACAAGGCATTTTTCAGTGGAATTAAAATGTGTAATTAATTTAATCTTACACAGTTTTATCAAAGGGACAGAATAAAGTTAAGTATAATGTAATTAACATTTGTATTAAACTAAAAGGAACTGCAGTTCAGACAAGAGCAACAAATTAGACTCAGAATGGAGAAGGAAGATAAAATACCCAGACCAAAAAAGGGAATGAAGCGTAGCCAGGCTGAAGACCCCGATTCTTCCCTTTTGAACCACACTTCTTCTTGCGGTGAAGAGCTGCTGCTGGACAGAAAAACTATCCTGCACAGAGAGAACTGGAATAGAATTTGTTTTCAACTCTTCTATAAGCATTTGCTTTCTAGTGCTAACATGAATATATTTTTGGATTAACAATGTTTAAAGGAGAAATTCTCTTGGCTGGACCTGTCAGCAACATTTTTTTTTTTTTTTTGCATGGAGTCACATGTTTAAATAGCTTAAGTTTAATCTTCAACAACATATTATCGATAATCTGAAACCCCGAAAAAGTGCAGTGCTTTCTTTCTCTACTACTGTACAGTAAAAGTACAGCATAAATTGCAGGTAATTCTGTGATGGTCGTGGGTCTTAGATGCAGGGTTTTGAGATCCTGGGCTTTAAATTTTTCTTTATTATTAAATGCTTTATTTTTGCAGTGCTAATTATTTACATATTTATCTGTTTCCTTAGTATTTTCAGTCTCTAGTTACTGTTACTGCATTAGAGTTTATTAGTCTCTGCAGTATTTCCAGTATTGTGTTGCTATGCCGTGTTTCGTGGTGCTGTGTATTATGGTCAAACATCTCCTCTTTGGTCTCGTCTGTCCACAGGACTTTATTCCAGGAGTCTTGGGCTTTGTTCAGATGCTATTTTGCCTAAACCATGTTGCCATATTGTTTTAGAGTGAAGAGGCTTTCTCCTGGCAACCCTTCCAAACAATCCAGAGAGCAAAGTGGATCCAGAATGGAGCTGCCCCAGATGTGTCACAGATTCTGTAACTGATCTGCAAACCAGCTCTGGATCAGAGTCCACTTGCACAGCAGAATGGATCCAGTCAGAGCTGGCTCTAGTCATCTTGGTGCCCTGGGTGAGCTGAACTGATATCTAACAGCCTCTAAGCTGTTGAGTTTGACTTTCCCCACCTAGAATCTGTCCAGGATTTCAGTATTGTGTTTACATCTCTTTTACAATTGACCATCTCTGGGTGGAGGCAGAAAACAATGTGAAAAGCTTCTGCAGGTAGCCAAGTAGCATCTACAGAGCTTTTTTGCCACATCAGCTTCCACCAGATCTGATGCTACTCTGCATGGCACAAATACAGGTCTTGGATTTACTTCCAGAAGTCTGGCTCGGACTCCCGTCTTCTTTGCTTTCATATTTGCATTTCATATTTGCATCTATTTGTGGGGTGTCCTCAACTGCAACAACTTGAATAATAACCGATAGTTGCTTTTTATGGCTCGAATCAGGAGTGAAATCTAAAATGACTGAAAAGTATTTGGATTGCTTAATCTCATTTACCATAGACTCCACAATCTTTCCACTAATACAATCTATAAGTTCATTTTGAACATTTTGTTCAACATGAACTTATAGATTGTATAAGTGAGATGTATGAGTTGCTCCTCCTTTTCCAGTCATTAACTCCAACAATTTGAATTTGCTTAATTTGAATGTTTTATGGGAAAAGAGCTTGCAACAGAAGCAGTATAAAGTATTACTTTTCTTGGAATACACCAGCCAACCTGATCTTCTCTCCATTCACTAATTGTCTGTAGAAGTAGTGGTGATGGCAACTTCATCCATCCTCTCTTTTTGGGAAGTCTGATTTTACCTGATAAGGTGCTCTGCTGACAAACTCGGTCTTTACTGTGTCAGACAGGGTTGGCTAGTCAGCAGGATCGACAGGGGCTGATTTGACAGACTTACGTTAATCTGGGTACTTTGCAGTCCTCAGGCTGTGTAACAGTGAATGTTGTGTTGGTTCCGTCACCTGCCAGAATGGAAGCTTTCATTCACACTGTGTCCTTAAAAGTTTGACCAATGTATTGGCAGAGTAAAAGTAGACTTTTATAGACTCCGTATGACAAAAACATTCCAGCCTCACAGGCCAGGATGAGCATGTGTAATTATATATATATATATATATATATATATATATATATATATATATATATATATATATATATATATATAAATATTTTATACAATTTTAACCAAAAATGTGTCTGGATTTGGTCATATTGACATTAAAAACATGACTACTGATGTAACATATAACTGCAGAACTCACCTTCTTCAAGCAGTGTCTCAGTTGCTGTGCTGCTTGTTGCCTGACTTGTAGCTGTATTTAAACATACAGTGCATGCTCACTATCAAACTAATGCATTAAGTCTGTTGCATCATTCTACTTCATACAGTAGGCGAGAAGCATTTTTTTTTACTATGATCTACATAGCAAAGCACGTTTGTCCCCTACAGTCCATCGCTGACACATACATTAAATAGCCATTATAACATCTATTATGAAATACAATTATGGATATGAAATATTAAAATCTAATTATGAATAATTAAATATCAAATATGGATTTTGGGATATGAATTATAATGACTTCTTGAGAGGTTGCATCTCTTTTTTATTGTTTGTTTTGATTTTGTTTGTTTTTGCATTATGAAAATACAATACTTTAAATTATCATTTTAATGGAAACAACTCTTTAAAAAAGAGAGAAAGAAATCCATTTAATGAATAGCGCAGTATTTTAAGCTGGGGAGAGTTTTTTTTTTTTTTTTTTGTTAATTCTTCCCAGCTTCAAATATAGTGTTCCACAGAGCTGCATGTGATGTTAGGAAAGCTTTGTTTTCTAAGTATACAATACATTTGAGAAGAGTTAGGGCTCATTATTTTGCACAACAGAAGGTGAGCATGTCTCTGAAACATGAAGTGCTACCTCACCCTGGTTATAATTAGCAGTTAATGTAGGATTTGGGAGGTGGGAGAACCCAACGCAGTGTGGGCTGTGATCACCTGACATTTGATGTTCTTTGTCAAAAGAGACACTGTGGATTAATAATTAATTAATAACTAATGATTAAATGCAGAGTGGTGTATAAACAGAGTGAAAAGCACCATAGTCAACAGTTAGTTGGAACCTTTCCTGTCCTGACATGCAGACAAATGTTGGACAAAGTCATAAACAATAATTATTCTTAAGGATGAACATATTTCAGCTCTTTTTAATGTGAAACCTGCAGAAAATGTATTGATTCTACTAATATAAACACATAACTGGAAAGCAAATGTTCATAATTAAACAAAAAATTATTTATGAATGTTTTATCTTGTTTGTTTTGCATTCTAAAAATACAACTATTTAAATGGTCATGTCTAAGAAAAGAAGAAATACAATTAATTTATGAATGAATATCACAGTATTTACAGTTGGAAGGACTTGCAAACATCTAACAATGTGCCAAAGAACTGCATGCAATGTGAGGAATATAATGAATTAAATAAAATGCCTCAAAACTAAGTCCTACAATTAAACAATAATAAAGTGTTAAATAAAATCTGAATGTACAGATTCATAGTGAGAAAGCAGAAAAAAGGAACAAACACCGCCATGACCACAGAAACTACAAAAACTCTGCACATGATGAGCACACTGGCACCACATAATTTCACAGTGTGATGCAAGAAGTAGTTTTATTTCATTTTCCACCAAACAGATTAAATCTAAATTTAAGTTCCTAGATTACAAACTGTGACTGTGGATTCTGCATATGACTGTAAAGCTTCACCAACAGAAACAGCTGTTTTTGTGTCTGGTTGTGATGCGTTGTTCTAATTTTTGCTTCACTGTCGCAGTGATAATTTACTCACATTTCACAGAACAAACTAGCATGAATCCCAAATTGCTGAATATTCTTCTAAACTCATAGATGACATGTTTTAAATAAACTGATAAAGATTATAAGATCACATGTATTTTATTATCTCTGTCCAACTGGAAAAATATCTGAAAATATCAGAATGAGTATATCATTCATCTCTGTGGATGAGAGAATCTGTCTGGAAAACCCAAATCACTTTAAATGAGAAGTGAAAGTAGAGGGTGCCAACTTTAAACACCAGAAAGCTGGAAAGCTGGCACACTGAGACTATAAATTACATATAAGTGGCGTCCCTACTGCAGAACATTTTTTCACATAGACACTGGAGGAAACACTGAGACAGGAGGGAGAAGCAGCCTTACAACTTAAACTTTTTAATTTGTTTTCCATCTGATCCTCATTTCGGCCACCATGCCTCACCCTCCGGATGTTACTCAAAAAGTTTTTGAAATAATCAGAAATGCTGTGAGTCTTTCTGTGCTGATAATCATCTTTTACATCCTGCAGGACATTTTTGACATGCATTTCATATGCTCTTGCATGCCAGGTCTGCATAAAAGTGGTATACTGTACCTGCTTCTCCCTCCTTTGATCCTCACCTTTGTTGTCAACATTGTTGAGACTTTTCACCAAAGAAAGATTTTTTCTTTCATGCACTGTTTCAGTAAACCAGGGTGCATTTGCCGTTCTATATGCCGTTTTTTCAAGCTGATAGGTCCAACATGTCTCAAATATGTCGGTCTGACTGCTGTATGGATCGCCATTGTTCTGTTTGATGGAGACTGGTACTTCTGCGTGATGTCAAATCTGAACTCAAATCACACTGGACTGCCTTGCAAAGCAAATCTTACCTATGAGGAGCAACGGATTCGGGACAGCTACATAACGCAGTCACTTGTAAGTAACAATCTATAGCAATAAATGAATCTAAAGAAAACAAACGAAAACAAGCTAAAATCTAAATTATGACTTAATTTATTAAGGATAATATCCTTGTCAAATCTTTAGCAGATAAAGTTCAAGTATTCAGTGTATTTAAATCTCTTTTGATGTTGGCTGTGCTAGTTATCTGATATTAATGCTCTATACAGTATCAGGGGTGACACAACTTTTCCAAGTAGGACCAGATTAGACATGTACTCGAGGGCCAACAGTCCCTGATGACAATATTTTAAAGAATAAAAGACGCATACACATATTGTTATTTAATACTTTCATTTCCATGCAGTAAACAAACATGAAGTAACTAAATGTAGAGTATAAAGCTCTGAATTTCAAACTGAAATATGAAACATACAGAAACTGTAACATATAGCTGTGTAATTCTGATAACAGCAACAGGTGAGCATCTCACCTCAATAATTTAGAAGATGTTCATTTAGCCTGGAAAAAGAGTTTGAGCTCTGACTCTGTCAGAATGGCTACAGCACTGGGAAACAACAACAACAACAACAACAACAAAAAAAAACCTGGGGTTGTTTTTTTTTTTTTTTTTTCCTTCTATTAGTGATGAATAGTAAGCTGTCCTAGCTTTACAGAAGGCTTTTTTTAAATAGAGCAAACTCTTTTTTTTCAGGCTAAATGAAGATCTTCTAAATTAGTGAGGCGCCATTCCCTCTCCAGCTTACGGGTTATCTGCTTTAAGCTGCCCTTTTCAGAGGAGCCACAGTATGCAAAGACCCTGAACCATCCCTTAGTTATGCTGCTATAGGCCCAAGCTGCTGGAGGGTTTGAGTGTTTCTTTTTCATGTCTTTTCACTCTGTTTATAAACCACTCTGACAGTGTTGTGATTGCAGCCAGTCCCCAACTCTCTGTGAATAGTATTCATGGCCACTGAATAGTGGTCATGACATATTAACAATCATGAAACTAAGCCCATGGCCCGTTGTTAGTCAGTGATGGTGACAGCTGCAATTTTTCTGCAGCAATACTATTTATAAGATTGGGAAAAATTGCAGTCAGCTGAGACTAAAGAAATCATTTGGATGAGTGATGAAATGTTTGTCTCGCTGAAAACGCTTCATCCAGATGAACAGAATCAACTTACCTGGATTATTGCGCATGCATCACAATGTGGAGAAGAGCTTGAATAAACATCTAATTATATAATTTTATATATGATATTATATACAAGTATTTTATAAATTAAGTGGGTGTTATTTTTCTTTCTAGGACTGTGGCCTTTATTTCACGTGCAGTTTTCTTTTTATCTGGAATATCGTTGAATTTAGCAGAACTTTTCGTAGATTCTGCCCGTGCTGTCCTCCTTACTACCGTGTGCTTTATAAAGATCTTCTGGAGGAGCAAGTCAGAAGCCATTTGAATGAAGAGCTAAAAGAAATAGCAACAAAAAAAGCAAAAGAAATCTGTAAGCCATACCTTAAAGTTATCAGGAATCATGAACTGCCGGAACAAAATGAGGATGCAGATGCAGATGCAGATGTCAAGCACGTTTCTGATGTCTGGAAGAACATTTCATCTACAAGTTTCTACTGGATCTCACAAGAGAGACTAGAATCAACATGAAAAGGACAGAGTTGGACAGGAAACACTGTGTGTTAGACCAGCATAAATCAATTACATATAATAAAATGCTGTTTGTGTTTTACAACAATAGTTCATTGATCCCATGGAGTGATTAAAATGTGTTTTGTTGTTGTGGATCTTGTGATATATTTCCTTTATTCAGTTACCATCTGTTAATTTTGTGTTTTGCATGAAAATACTGTGTTGGGCAGTTTCCTTATTAGCCTGCACTAAACCACAGGCTAATCTAACCAGTTTGTTTGCTTGGTAAAGTTTGCAGTGAAGCACTATGTTTTTTTTGTTTTTTTTTGCCTGTCATGTCTGGCAGATCTTGCAAACAGAACTGTGATCTGAATGCATTGTTGTGCCAAACATATTTGCTATTTCAAGATGAGCTCTATAGGTTCTCTATAGGCTCCTCTTGTTACTGTGTAATCCTTTATTTTATTTGAATTATTTTTAACATGCTATTTATCAAATTGTGCCAGAAATGACAGGCTTAAGAAATAGAAAAGAGAAAAGAAAGAAAAGAGAAAGGGAAAGAGGAAGAAGAAGAAAGGGAAAGGGAAAAAAAAGGAGAGAAAATAGAAAAAAGAAACAGGAAAGAGTGCAAGTAAGTAAACCAAATAGTTAGCCACTTGTTAAACTTAAGATATTGACAATATCTGCAAAATTAAAGATTGTGTGGGGAAAAAATAAATAAATAAATAAATAAAAATAAAAGAAGAATAGTTATACAAACCAACCATTTTGTGTCATTATGTGGGTATATGTGTTTGTGTCATGAAATGTACTTACCCATGAAGGCAGAAAGCCGCAGCCCCGCCCATCAGAACCCAGAGGCAGGCAAGAGAATCCCAGGAAGCCCAGGCCACCAGCAGCCCATCAAGACCTACGAAGACCTCCCAGCAGACGGAGGACGGAGGTCTCAGATGGAGTCCCAGCAGCCAAGGAGCAAGGGCACCAGAGCATTCGAGGCAACGAGAAGCCAGCCTCCCCCCAGCGGCCAGCCCCCCGCATGGCCGGCAGCAGGGCCCCAGGGCCCCCGGCACCCAAGGGCCGCCCGAGCCCCCACAGGGCCCCCCCCACGCCGAAGAAGCCAACGCAGCCCCGCGCCGCAGCCCCCAGGGGAGCAGGTCACCACCCACATCAGAACATCCGGCCCCACCCAGGAACCAGGAGGTACCCACACCCCAGGGGGGCAGGGGGGGAGAGGCAACCAGCAAGGAGCGGTCAGGAGGCAAGCCACCGGCCCAGACCCAGGTCCAGCCAAACATACAACCACACGCACACCGGCAAGCACACCCATGTACACATTTATACACAAACACACTCCCACACACATATAAACATAGATACACCATATTCACTCGCCCACCCATACTCACGAAGACTGTGACAAATACAAAGACACACATTCATCCATAGCTACCCACTCTCTGAAGATGGGAGAGGAAACCACCCCAGGGCCAACAGTGACCCCAAGATGCCGCCAGCCCGGTCCCCAAGGAACCACCCGACCCCGACCCCGGGCGAGGCATAAGAAATCGGGGTGTGAGATGGCCCACCCCCCCCTCCCGCCGCCCAACTTATAAGTGTATGTGTTTATGTTGTGAATGAATGAGTTGTATAGGGTGCAGTTAAAATTGAGGGGGCAGTTGTGCCACAAGCACCAACTGCTGGACGTCAGTGCTCGCCCACACTGCCCCCCCAAAAACCCTCCATGTCTAAAATGCAAATAAAATTTGGGGACAGACAGAAATGAGGATCTGAATGGGGCCATCTCAGCGGCCGCCCCTCATCAACCTCTAAGTAACATGCCTGTCCCAAAGGTCCTATATGTATCGTGTAGTATGTGTGCATGTGTTGTGAATTATAATGTCTATAGTGCAATTAAAAAGGAGATGCAAGTGGCCACGTGACTCTGCACGCAGCCTCTCAACCCTACACCCTACGTGTGTGTGTGTGTGTGTGTGTGTGTGTGTGTGGGTGGGGGTGGGGGGGTAAGACCAGGAAGGTGGAAAAAAAAAAAAAAAAAAAAAAACCCACCCAACCTGGAAGAAGAGAGCCAGCAGTCCACTGGCTCAGTAGGCACCCCGACCTCCCACACCCCAGCACAGGGCAGGGAGGGCTGAGCCCGGGGCCATGGTGACAGCATCCCAGAGCACTGCAGCACCTGAGACTGGTGCCACCGCCCCCATCATAGAGGGTAGCCCACTCTCCCTAGACGCCCATTCACTCAACAATAGACACAAACAAGCGACAGGACATGCTGGCCTGAGTTGGAAATACGGTGCCCCGTCCCCACCAACCACCCCGCCGCCGTCCCCACCCCCCCACCCCCCCCCACCCCCCGGCAGCGCAGGCACCCCAGGGCCCCAAAAGCGCAGACCGGACGTCCCAACGCAGGTTAGGTCAACCCACCCCACCCGGTGGCGCGCCCGGGACAGCAGAGACCCCCCAGCGCCAGGGGGGACCCACCGGGAGCCGGCACGGCCCCAGGCCCGGGGCCCCAGGGCCCAGCCCCCAAGCCACCCAGGGAAGACCAGCCAACCGACCGGGGGCCGGCACCCTTTACCCCAAACACCCCGGACCACACCCCAGGACCGCAAGGCAGCACCATCCAAGCCCCCACCACCATCAACTAGAACAGGCACACAGACATCACCAGAAGGTCGCCCCAGGACTCCAGTCTCAGGAGGCTACCAGCTACACAGGCCCCCAGAGCTCCCACCCGACCGCCTACAAAGCACCTCAGGGGCAGAACCAACAGCCAACCACCCCCACTAAGTAATGGAGCTGATCAGTGGGAACCAAAGAGAGTCAAATTCCTCCAATTTATCTTTAGATGAAGCAGACATTCTCTCTAAACTAACATAATCTATTAATAAATTTCTGTACTGAGTAATACATAGTTTATTTTTTGACTTCCAATTCATAAGGATAGTTTTCTTAGCGATGCACAAGGCGGTGAGAACTATGTGTGACATATTTGACTCCATCACTAATTCACTGATGTCACCTAAGATGCATAGTCTGGGGGAAGTTGGGACGCGACAACTAAACCATGTGGATAGGTCTTTACATATCCTTTGCCAAAATCTCTGAACAGGTACACAAGACCACAGAGCATGTAGATAATTCTCCTCTGAATTGCTTGTACAGTGGGTGCATATGTTTGAATGTGTAAGGCCCATTTGGAACATCCTTTGTCCAGTATAGTGTGTTCTATGGAGAATTTTATATTGTAAAAGTTGTACTTGGGGTCTTTTAGTCATTTTGAAGATATTTAAACATATTTCTGTCCATAAATTTTGATCTAGGTTAACAGAAAGATCACGCTCCCATTTTGCAATTGGGAGGGAAACTGAATCATCAGTTTTCAGTAATAATTTATACAATTTTGACAACAATTTTGGGGTATAGAGGTTAAGAAATTCTGTTACCCATGTAGGTATTTCTAGATTCAACTGATTAAGGTTAAATCTTCCCTGTAAAATGGACTTAAGTTGTTGATATTCCAGAAATCTACCGTTGCCAATTCTATATTTTGACATAAGTTCTTGGAATGTAATAAGGTTTCCATCTTGGATAATATGTGCTAAAATATTTACACTCTTATCACGCCATAACGGAAAATTCAGCATTTTCTTTTTCTGACAAATATCTGGATTGTTCCAAATCGGTGTTAGCTTACAGGGGATAAGTGAAGATTTAGTTATTTTCAAAAATTCCCACCAAGCTGTCAGAGAAGTATTTATACTAAGGCTTTTATAGCAGTTATGATGTTTAATACTAGGGCTAATGAAAGGTAGATTCGAGATTTTTATTTTTCCACAAAACTCCTGTTCTAGATCCAGCCATGGGTTGTCTAATGAATTGGATTTGATCCACTTTGAAATATACTGCAACCTATTGCTTAAGAAATAGTAATAAAAGTTTGGTAATTCCAGACCTCCACTGTGTTTTGGCTTTTGTAAAGTTTTTAAGCTTATTCTTGATGGTTTGTTTTTCCATAAAAATTTTGAGATGTTTGAATCTAGTGACTTGAACCAAGGAATAGAAGGTTTATTAGGGATCAGTGAAAATAGATAATTAATTTTTGGTAAGACCATCATTTTAATGGCAGCAACTCTCCCCATGAGTGATATAGGTAAACTATTCCAACGTGTGAGATCATCCTCTATTGTTTTTAATAAGGGGATATGATTTAATCTTACCAAGTCTGAGAGCCTGGCGGAAAAATTTATGCCTAAATATCTAATATTTCCTGACTTTAGTGGGGCCCTAGGGGTTCTATGGAAATTACAATTCAGAGGCAAAACTGTTGATTTACTCCAATTGATAGAGTAATCGGATATAGATGAGAACTTATCTATCAGTGTGATAGTCTTCAAGAGAGAAGCTTGTGAATTCCCCAGGAAAAGTAATACATCATCAGCATAAAGGCTAATTTTATGGTTCATATTTTCAGTTTGAATCCCTTTAATATTTGCATTTTGACGGATTGCTGCCGCTAGTGGCTCAATGAAAATTACAAAAAGAGAGGGAGAGAGTGGGCAGCCCTGCCTAGTGCCCCTCTGCAGACTGAAGCTTTGGGAAATGAGATCATTTGTCCTAACACGTGCATTTGGGGAGCTGTGTAGTGTTCTGATCCAGTTTATAAAGGATGAACCGAATCCAAATTTTTGTAGAACTGCTAGTAAGAATTTCCAATTTACCCGATCAAATGCCTTTTCTGCATCTAAAGACACGACTGTCGTCTCTAATTTGTTAATAGAACAATAGTCTATTATATTTATCAGTCGACGTGTATTATTGGCTAAGTGCCGACCCTTAATAAAACCTGTTTGATCTGGATGTACAATAAATGGAGTAATACTTTCTAATCTTTTGGCAAGGGCTTTGCAAATTATTTTAAGATCTACATTAATGAGAGAGATTGGCCTGTAGCTGGATGGGAGTGTGGGGTCTTTGCCTGGTTTAAGAAGCAGGCTAATGTTAGCAGAGTTTAGGGTTGGAGATAAGATGTGGTCACTCTGAATCTGAGTTACCATTCTGAAAAAAATGGGAGCTAGCTCTGACCAAAATTCTTTATAAAACTCGGCTGGAAAACCGTCTGGACCTGGGGCTTTATTATTTGGGAGGTGCTGTACTGCTTCACTAAGTTCAGATAATGAAAGAGGTAAATCCAGAGCTGCAGCTTGATCGTCATCTAGTTTTGGTAGAGTTATATTGTTAAGAAATTCTTCAATTTCAGTATCAGATGGGTTAATCTGTGGTGAGTATAAAGCTTCATAAAAGTCTTTAAAATAGTTATTTATTTGTTGTGGGTCATGAGTAATGTTACCAGTTGAATCTTTAATAGAATAAATGGCTGTTTTTTCTTTATTTAGTTTTAATTGGTTGGCCAGGAATTTTCCAGATTTGTTTCCATGCTCAAAGTTTTCCAAACGCAGCCTCTGCAACATAAATTGTGTCCTTTTATCAGTTATTTCATTTAACTCCAGTTTCAGTTTCCTCAGGTTGTTAATTATATGTTCTTGTGGTGAAGCAGCATAGGCAGTTTCTAAAGATTTAATTTTCTGTTCTAATTCTAACACAAGTGTTTTTTCTTTATTTTTCATATGCGAGCAGTAAGATATTATTTTGCCCCGCATTACTGCCTTTCCTGCTTCCCAAAGAACACATGGTGATATTTCCGGAAGATCATTATTTTCTAAATATGCTGACCACTCCTTTTTGAAATAATTAATGAAATCTTGTTCTTTAAGTAATGATGTATTAAATCTCCAGTTCCTGGTTGGTGGTGTAACTTTTTTCTGTGTCAGAGAGAGAGACACCGGTGCATGATCACTGATCGGGATAGGATGAATCTGTGTGTCTGTAATGTCCATCATCATGGAGCTGCTAACTAGAAAGTAGTCTATGCGGGAGTGGGAGTGATATACTGGTGAGAAAAAACTATAATCCCTCAGAGTGGGGTGATGTGAACGCCAAGCATCACAAAGACCAAAATCCTTCATGTACTGTTTAAGAATGTCTGCAGACTGCCAGTTCCTCTGATTCACTGCTGTACTGAGCCTGTCAATATCTGCATTAAGTACCAGGTTGAAGTCTCCTCCTATTACTAGTGTAGTGTCAGAGTGATCAGATAGTGAGGTGAAGAAAGTATGAAAGAAGGAGGGGTCATCAACATTTGGTCCATATATGCTAGCAATACATAAATCTGTATTCTGAATAGATAAATTAAGTATTATAAATCTACCTTCAGGGTCTATTGTAGTGTTGCTAATGTTAAAGTTTATCTTCCTGTTAATCAGTATAGCTACACCTCTTTGTTTGGAGTTGTAGCAGGCTGAGTAAGTGTGAGGGAACTGTGGAGAGGAGAGAGTGTGCACAGATGTTTTGGACATGTGTGTCTCCTGTAAAAGAACATCTGCTTTTAAGTCTTTTAACTGATTAAAAATTTTTAGTCTTTTTTCCCTCGAACCAGCTCCGTGTACATTCCATGAGACAAATCTGAGTGTGCTCATATTTAACCTAACTAATGGGCTGTTGTGTGCTCACTAAAGATGTGTGTGTATATGCTCTGTATGTTGGTGGGTGTGTGTGTGTGTATGTGTACGTATGCTCTGTATGTTGGCGTGTTGGAGTGCTAATTGCAGAAATAAAAAAGACGTGAAAAAAGTGACCTGAGTGACATAAGACTGAAATAAGAAGAGGAGGAAAAAAGAGGAGGAGAAGAAGAAGAAACATCTTTTAAACAAAACAAACAAGTGATCACGGCACTATGCTCATTAATCGGCGTTATTGGTAATATTTAGACAGTTGAATATACATTTAGAAAACTGCAGAGAAAGTAGAAAAAGAAACAAAAAAAAAAAAAAACTCAGAAAAGAGCGTTAATATGGACACAGATCACCTGAACGATCAGTAGAGCCATGGCGTGGTGCTTTTGTCGCGGTAAAGCTGTCCGTTTACATACAGTTTGTCCACGGCGATGACAGCCCGGGAGCCTCCCTGCATGAGCTTCTTCCGGATGGGGAACAGGACCTTGCGTCGCTCCAGGATCTCCTTCGGAAACTGGTCGTTGACGCTGAAGTCCGTCCCTCTCAGCTCCCGGCCGCGGCTCTTCACCAGCTCTTTTTGTTTAAAGTGTTCGAATTTGGCCACGATCGGTCTGGGTCTGCGTGCTCCGGGTCGCTTTCCTCCCAGGCGGTGGACTCTATGGAAGGCGATGGTCTTCACGGTGTCATCCGGGAGCTTCAGGTGAGTTTGGATAAACTCCTTCACTGTAGCCTCCGGGTCCTCCTCTGCCTTTTCCGGAATACCTGAAAACACAAGATTTTCTCTCATGCTGCGGGCATGAAGCTCGATAATAGATTCTTTAATTTTCTTATTTTCAGCTGAGAGCCGGGTCGTTTCCTCGGTGAGGGAATTTACCGACTCTCTGAGGACAGCGTTTTCAGCAGCCAGTGTTTCCACCTGATGCTGGCTGAACTCGACTGACTCCCGCAGGGCCTGAAACTCCTTGTGGAGGATTTCAACCAGGGCCAAGCGGGCGTCAAAGCTTGACAGCTTGTTGTCAATGGACTCCAGAATGCCCACAATATTAGTGGTGGGTGGCGATACCGCCTCTAGGGAATCTTCGGGGCGGCTTCTTTTCGTGGCCGGAGTTCCCTTGCTGGTGGAGGGAGTCGACGTCTTGTTGGGTTTCCCCATAACGACTCGCTCAAAACACCCGTCGATGTAACGCAACAGACTGTCCAGGTCCTCTTCACAGTCCTCCAGATTGCTGCAAAAAATTTAAGTTAGGCTGAAAAAACTATCTAGATTTGTTAGTTTTAAGCCTGTCTACTTTATAAATTGGCGGAAAAAAAGCTAATCACTCAAATGTTTGCAAATGGAATCACGCCGCCATTGGCGATTCTGCCGAGATTCACAAAGTCTCGCGTGACTACAGCATAGCCTCCTGACTCTCCGTTTCTTCCTTCTGATTAGTGAAGCACTATGTTGGAAAATTGGCACAGAGCAAACATTGTGTTCAGGGCAGACACACTCATGTCACAGCAGCCCAAGGGCCGTGATTGGCTACTGACTGACCCATGGTCATTTCTATAATGGCTCAAAACTTTTAAAATTTGCATTATTGATTTAGAACTGCATGCAGAACAAGTCCTCCTAATGACTTGGGCCTTGAACAAAAATGTGATTGAACAATTTGTGTAGATTCAGAATCACTACTGATCTGTGTCCACCTGAATTAATATCTTGGCACTGGCAACGATGAGTGAAGAAATATTGACATCAAAAACAAAGAAGTCAATAACAAACTGACAAAACCATTCTGCTGAATTTGTGAAATGACAGTTGCTGTATGAAAAATTGTTAATAGTCAGCTTCAGTACGAGACAAAACATGCTAGCTTCAGTGCAGTGTTGCTCTTTGGTAGCGGCTCACGAAAGGCTGAGAATGCAGATTTAAAGTTGTGTTATTCTATCAACAGCAACCATCCTAACAGTTACGACTGCTATTGCTGAAAAAGCCAGTGGTGCTTCACTGTGTGTAACTTGGGAGCTGGTGGAGCAAGTCATTTTTGAATGTTGAGCTTGTGAAATTGTGCACTTTGGGAACTGTGCAGGAGTTGTTTGCCAGTGACAAACACAAAGATGACACTATTAGCCGTGTGAAGCAGGTTCAGCTGTCACATTCAACAGCGGCACAGAGGATGGAAACTTTGTAGCTTTCTATGAAAATAATTCTCTGAAGATGGATAAAATCAACCTCCTTGTAACTCACTGTGGGCCATCTATGATAGGACGAGAGATGCTTAATCTGCTACATTCATCATTGACCAGATGGGTGTTGCATCTTAAACTTTTTGGTGAAATGAAAGAAGCCATGGACACAGTGATCACATTCAATTAAAGCTTCCAGCACTGATGGTTCAAATTGCTCCCACAGGAGCAAGAAGCTCAATATTGAGACCTACTGCAGCACAATGATATTGGATGGCTAAGCAGGGTGAGTTCTACAGTGCTTCTTTGCGCTGTGAGAAGAAATTGTGGAATTTCTTACAAATCTATCAAACAAACAAAAAAAAAGCAGAGGAGTTGTCTCAGTTTATGCAAGATAAGGAATCTGGGGCTGTGGTTGCATTTCTATCACTGTGATATCAATAGTCAACTGAATCATCTTAACCTGTAGTTCCAAGGTGGGGATGCAAATGTGGGAGAGCTTTGAAAAAGTGAGCGCTTTGCAGTCAAATTTGGATGTATTTGTGACAGACATAGAGGGGAAAAAAACCTTAACTTCCCTACGCTGCATGATGTTCCTACAAATGGGACTGTGCTGTCATGAATGGTAGCATTGCTTAAAAAATCTCTCCATAAATTTCAGATTGTGGTTTGACAACTTCAAAACCCATTTGCTGTTAGCAGAGGCAAAAAAAAACGTGGTGCCTGCTGTCATTGAGGGCGCATTCCAGCTGGAACAGGTTCAGATGCAGGCCAATGATGTCCTGAGAGCTGAGGTCAGAGATGAGAGCCTGTAAGTTTTGGGCACATTATGTCCATCAGTATGCAAATTGTAAATGTCGTGATGAGTGTGGATCCAGACCCAGATGCAGAATCAAAGGTGGAATTAGAAACAAGTCCACCAGGCAGCAGATAAAACCCAGAAACCAGAATAGAGACACATGAAGAAAGACCACTGTCAAACTACCAGTACAAACAATACAATACAACAAAAATCTGAGAGAAGACAAAGGCTATAAAAACACACAAAATAATTAGGGAGATAGGAAACACAGCTGCAACTAATTGGGGAAAACACAAAACTAAATGCAATGCACACCAGACAAGAGCCCATGAAAATAAAATAGGAATTAACTAAACAAGGGAACTTAATAAGAGTACAGGAGGAACGCAGGGGGGGCACAGACAAACTGAAAGCCAGGAATAAAATATGAACCATAAACAGAAACCAGGCAGTGAGCAAGAATAGAAGACTCTAGTAACAAATCTAGAAAATAAACTTATACCAAACATAAAATAGAATCATAAAGAACTAAATTAAAGCAACAACTATATACAAGACAAACATGACTTAATTAAATTCATTTCAATTCAGTTCAGTTTATTTATATAGTGCCAAATCATAACAAACAGTTGCCTCAAGGTGCTTTATACTGTAAGGTGAAGACCCTACAATAACTATAGGGAAAACAGTCAAAACGACCGCCTATAAGCAAGCACTTGGCAACAGTGGGAAGCAAAACCTCCCTTTTAACAGTAAGAAACCTCCAGCAGGACCAGGCTCAGGGAGGGGCAGTCATCTGCCACGAGCAGCTGGGGCTGAGAAGAGAGAGACAGGACAAAAGAGACACCTTGAAAGAGAGCCACAGATTAATAATAACTAATGATCAAATGCAGAGTGAAGTATAAACAGAGTAAAAAGAGGTGAATGAAAGGAAACACTGCTGGATAACCTGAACCATGAGAAAACTAAAGATTTAAATGAAACTAGAAACAACTCAAAGATAAAAAAAAAGATTTATTCGATCCATTTTGACAATGTTTGGGTCCACATATATATATGTGACTGAGGGTTTTCAGTGATGACTCTAATTAAGGGGCAGTGCAATAGACTAATTGTCTCACACCACAACATATTGCCTTCACATCTCACAAAGCAAAGTTCAGTAAATTCTCAAAATTAATGAGATGCATTATCTCACATTAAGCAGGAAATCAATAACTGACAGTGTGTGATACATGAAGCGGTTAGAGCACCTGATCCCGTACCTGTATTGGCTGTTTCAGATGTTACAATATCCCTCACAGAAGAAAGCTGTGTTTGTGTTTTTATGAACTATTTCAGTATTTAAAGATTTGCTCTTTGCAGCTACACTTTATGTTAATAGAATCAATATATTTTATACAGGTTTCACATTAAAATAGCTGAAATGTGCTCACTTTATTCTGAAGACTTATTTGTAATAGTCTTTATGAATTTGTCCAATATTTGTAAGCATTACAGGAAAGGTTCCAATAAAAATGTTGAATAGCTCAAAATATTTGTTGATAAATTGCAATGGAGATAATAAAATACATCAAACTATTAAACTAAAGCTATTAGCATTTGTGCTCATTTTATATGATGAATGCAGTTTATTAACTGGCTCCCAGCTTCTTCTCATTTTGAAAATGTGGCCCTCATCCAAATCAAGCTGAGTATCCCTGAGCTAGATGTTCGAAATTAGCCACTTATCTGCACAAGTCAGATGATCACAGCCCTCACACCGCTGAGTTTTCCCACCTCCCAAATCCTACTCTCCCACCCTTAACCATAACCAAGGTGAGGTAGCACTTCCTGTTTCAGAGAAATGCTGCACCAGAAAAATGAGCCTGAGACTCTTCTCAAACATATTGTAGATGAGAAAACAAAGATTTGCTCACATCAGGAAAAATATTCTGCAAGTCCTTCTGGCTTCAATTACCGTAACACTGTGATAGTTAATAAATTAATTTTCCTTTTTATTAAAAAAAAAAAGGATTGCATTTTCATCATGCAGAAATCAAATCAAAACAACAAAACCAAAAGCAAAACAAAACAAAAAAACAAAAATTAACCTTTGTCAGAACCTTTTGGATTTAATTTACATAGCAAGTTAAACAATTAATAAAGTGTTAAATAAAATCTGAATGTACAGATTCATAGTGAGAATGGATGGTTACTGGAGCCTGTTGAAGGAGGTTGCTGTGGTCTATCCACTGAGCATTGGTGTTGTGTGTTGCATCCTTCTCTCATATGCTCTTCCAGTATTCCTCCATCTCTAGCCTTGGTGGAGCTGTTTTCATGTTGTTTCATGTTGAGCGTACACCTTTGATGGTTCAGTGGAAAACATCTGGTTTATTCTCCTGGCTTCTATCTCTCTGGTATACCGCTTCAAGTGGTTAGCCAAGGCTATGCATAGGTATGGACAGCTTGTTGTACTTTTTAGGCACCACTTTCTTCATCACAACTTTCTGCAGCTCTGAGAGCTGAGGTGAGGTGGTGAGGTGGTACTCATTGTGAAAAGTTTGTTAATCACTTCTCTAGTGGCCACCACAAGCTGGTGAATAAAGCTAGTCAGTTCCCATAGAGTCCCATTCCAGATTTATAGCAAAAAATACGGATGTTTACAGTTGGCTAAGAAAAAAGGCCTTAGGGCTGGTTTTCACCTTTGTAATATTTGTATGAGTTTTTTCAAATGACTGATTAATTTTAAATGACTCAAGTGAATGCTGACACAGAGAGCTGTAGCTGCGTAGCCTCACAAAGCTAATTCCTAATTCAGAGAAAGCTAATGACTGTCACACAACTGAGAAGATGGCAACCTCCTTGCGTCTACAAAAAAAAGAAAGAAAGAAAAGAAAAAGACAGCTCCTTGATGACTGTACTGAGCAAGGGGACTCAACTCAACTGGCTACCAGCTGGTTGTATTCTGGTTATATTCCTATAGAACAGGAAGGTTGCTGTGAACAAATGTAATAGTTAAATGGCAGCATGGTGGTGCAGTGGTTGGCACTGTTGCCTCACAGCAAGAAGGTCTGGGTTTGAATCCACCTTGGGCCGGGCCTTTCTGTGTGGAGTTTGCATGTTCTCTCCGTGTCTGTGTACTTTTTCTCTGGGTACTCTGGTTTTGTCCCACAGTCCAAAGACATGCAATTAGTGGGGTTACGTTAATTGGTGATTCTAAATTGCCCAAATGGTGCTTCACTATGAATTCTGGGATGGAATGATCTCTTCAACTTTGATAAAGGATGGTCCAGTGTGTGCTAGGCTAAAGGAGGTAATAAAAGGTGCATTTAAATTATTTCCTTCATATTTGGTGAATTCAACCAGCTAATATTACATTTGAGAAGCAGATACTTCCGGGTCACTTCTTGCAAGCTCTGTCCACACAATAAGAGTCATCAGGGATCACTTTGTAGCTGATTGGTTAAGAGTGGACATTCCAGGCTCTGGTTGCCCAGGTAATCCTCTAATGTATTTACTACCCCATCATTAATTAACAGCGTCCTGAACTCCCACTGAAGTGCATTTGCATGGCATGATTTGATTCTGCCTCCAAATGCTAGTTTAGTTTAATTTACAGAGAGTTTGTTCTGAAATGACTAATAACATTCCCCATGCAAGAACTAGGACATTTTCAGTTATACCACAGTTTTAAAATGAAACCACTTTAGCCAGCAGAGTATGTGACACTTCGTGAGAACTCTACAGTTATGATTCATGCGTGAGAGCCAAGACCAGCAGCGTGGCTTCACCTTAGTTTCAGTTCCACCGAATGACACTCCTGTGGGAGATTTCCAAAAACTCTTTCATAGTTGTGCCAGTGCAGAATCGACACGATGCACTGAGAAACCCATAATACTGTTTCAAGTCCACAAAACCCATGTATACTGGATGTGCAAACTCCTGGGGTGGTGGTCCCCATCTCTAAAAAGGGAGACCGGAGAGTGTGCTCCAGCTATCGGGGGATCACACTCCTCAGCCTCTTCGGTAAGGTCTATTGTCAGGGTGCTGGAAAGGAGGGTCCGTCCGTTAGTCGAACCTCGGATTCAAGATGAACAATGCAGTTTTCGTCCTGGTCGCGGAATGCTGGACCAGCTCATTATACTCTTGAGGATATTCAAGTGTGCGTGGGAGTTTGCCCATCAAGTCTACAAGACACACCACCCAAAAGCAAGATGAATAATTCTCTGTCTGCTGGATGTTTAAATAGGAAACTAGTTTCTTACTTTTTTCTTCTAACTCTTTTCAGTGAATATTGAAGCACTCTCTCTGAAACCACTAACACTTGAATGGAGTCTGGATAAAAACAAATGCATATTTTCTGCTTTACATTCAGTAATTTGGCTGTAATCTTATACAAACTGCAAACACAACTAGTCATTCATATGGGGCACTCCAGGCAATACTTTCCAGGCTGCCTAGTTGAAGAAGACATTGCAGTGATATGGATAAAGTGGCATGTCCCACATAAAAGGCTTAATGTTTTCCTGATCTTAGCACAAATGTTAAAATGTTGAATAACTTTGATGAAAACATCAATAACTTTCTCCCCTTGTTTACACTAAAAGTGTGTTAAATTTGGAATATACATTCAGACTTTACAATTTGCTTTGAGGACAGCATTGGCAAAAGCTACATGTGTTACTTTTCATACATTTGCAACATGTTTGCTTTTGTGTTATATTTTGCTCATTTTGTGTAGAGTTCTTACATTAATATCTAGAATTTGATGTTAAAAAACAGCACCTTCACATTAGAAAAATGATTTTAAGAGGGACATTTTGTGTTTTCAGCTTGACCTGACTACAATATAACCAAATGAATAAATGAACAAATAACTAAATGCAGATTAAAGATGTTCTTTCTTATCTGGAGTTATATTTGCGTTTCTTACTGCATTTCATATATCGGCTTTTACCTGCTTTTGCTTGTTTTGTTGTTGTCATTTTGCAACCAAAAAGTATTAGTCATTTTACACATTATTTTTTTTTTTTTACTACCAATAAACTTGGTATTCTATTTTTTATTTTAGAAATCTTCTGTTTTCTCTTGGAAGTTACATAAATTCAATTTTGAAACCAGTTTATTTGCTTAAAATGGAAATTCCTCAATTTATTTATTTTGAAAGCAGGATGAAAACAGTTTGATATTTTATCCATCCATCCATCTTTTTTAAATCCTCTGGTGAAGTCGTTCACTGCTGCTTCTTGAGATCTGATCAAAAGCACCATATCACCATCTGCTGACAATACTGGGTACCGTATTTTCCGGAGTATAAGTCGCACTTTTTTTCATAGTTTGGCTGGGGGTGCGACCTATACTCCGGAGCGACGTATATGTGACATTTATAACACATGAACCAAAATACTCCAGCCACTTGACATCTCCGTGAACTGCAGCTTTAAGGCAGTCTTGCGTAACCTGTGGGCGCAGTGGATGATGGATGGAGAGCACAGCTTAACGGCAACTGGGAGAATGCGCCACCCAACTTTCCTGGAAGTCATTGGATGGATCAAGAAAACATGGGCTTCAGTGACAACCAAGCCATCCTGTTGGGATTCAAAAAGGCTGGAATAATTGGAACTGCAGCTGACGACGAGTCTGACTAACGCGACAGAAGAGGAAGCGGCGCTTCGTCTACGGAGTGTACGGAATTGTTTAGAAGTGACACCGAGGATGAAGAATTCAATGGATTGATGGTTTGGTTAACTTGTTAGTATGTTCTTTATGCTATGGTTATCTGAATAACTTAATGTTACGTTAACATACCGAACACGTGTTCGTTGTGTGTCATGTAGCTGAATTTATTTATTTAACATTTATCTATGCACTGGTAACATTTATCTGTGCACTGGTAACATTTATCTGTGCATTCGTAACATTCATCTGTGCACTGGTAACATTTTGTCCCCTTAGAATTATAAGGTTCTATCTACGTTCTGACCAGTATTGAGATATTGAGCTTTAAAGTTTTTGCACTCTGTATAGCAAAAATTACACATGAATAAGTCCTGTTTACACATGATTATGAAACACACCCTATATGTATTCTAAATCAGTAATATCAAAATCCTATTAAATGTGCAAATGGGTTGTTTTTTTTTTGAACAAGTATAATGCAGATAGAACCTTCTAATTCTAAAAACTCCTTTTTTGTTTGGAATTATAAGGTTCTATCTGCAAAATGTGATAACTACTACTGATTTGCAAGGAATGAAAAATAGTTAACTTATAGTAAGTTTTAAACCATAAAATTATAGATATAATAGAGTGTCCACAAGTATGGTTAAATCAAATTTAATGAATTCTGTGACATTTTTAAAAATTTCTTCTTTCATGGCAAACTGTTTTTACGGACACATTTCCCTTCCCTTTACTAGAAGAAGATGATGCTTGACAAAGTTTTATCTTTGAATGTTTCAATTCAATTCAATTCAATTTTATTTATATAGCGCCAAATCACAACAAACTGTCGCCTCAAGGCGCTTTGTATTGTGGGTAAAGACCCTACAATAATACAGAGAAAACCCAACAGTCAAAATGACCCCCTATGAGCAGCACTTGGCGACAGTGGAAAGGAAAATCTCCCTTTTAACAGGAAGAAACCTCCAGCAGAACCAGGCTCAGGGAGGGGGGGTCATCTGCCGCGACCGGTTGGGCTGAGGGGAGAGAAAGACATGCTGTGGAAGAGAGCCAAGATTAATATCAATTAATGATTAAATGCAGAGTGGAGTATAAACAAAGTAAATAAGGTGAATGAGAAGAAACAGTGCATTATGTGAACCCCCCCAGCAGCCTAGGCCTATAGCAGCATAACTAAGGGATGGTTCAGGGTCACCTGATCCAGCCCTAACTATAAGCTTTAAGCCTAATCTTAAAAATAGAGAGGGTGTCTGTCTCCCGAATCCAAGCTGGAAGCTGGTTCCACAGAAGAGGCGCCTGAAAGCTGAAGGCTCTGCCTCCCATTCTACTCTTAAGTATCCGAGGAACCACAAGTAAGCCAGCAGTCTGAGAGCGAAGTGCTCTATTGGGGTGATATGGTACTATGAGGTCTTTGAGATAAGATGGTGCCTGATTATTCAAGACCTTGTATGTGAGGAGAAGAATTTTAAATTCTATTCTAGATTTAACAGGGAGCCAATGAAGAGAAGCCAATATGGGAGAAATATGCTCTCTCTTTCTAGTCCCTGTCAGTACTCTAGCTGCAGCATTTTGGATCAGCTGAAGGCTTTTCAGAAAGCTTTTAGGACAGCCTGATAATAATGAATTGCAATAATCCAGCCTAGAAGTAATAAATGCATGAATGAGCTTTTCAGCATCACTCTGAGAAAGGATGTTTCTAATTTTAGAAATATTGCGCAAATGCAAAAAAGCGGTCCTACATATTTGTTTAATATGTGCACTGAAGGACATATCCTGGTCAAAAATGACTCCAAGATTTCTCACAGTGTTACTGGAGGCCAAAGTAATGCCATCCAGAGTAAGTATCTGGTTAGACACCATGTTTCTAAGATTTGTGGGGCAGAGAACAAGAATTTCAGTTTTATCTGAATTTAGAAGCAGGAAATTAGAGGTCATCCAGGCCTTAATATCTTTAAGACATTCCTGCAGTTTAACTAATTGATGTGTGTCATCTGGCTTCATTGATAGGTAAAGCTGAGTATCATCTGCATAACAATGAAAATTGATGCAGTGCTTTCTAATAATACTGCCTAAGGGAAGCATGTATAATGTAAATAAAATTGGTCCTAGCACAGAACCCTGTGGAACTCCATAATTAACCTTAGTGTGTGAAGAAGACTCCCCATTTACATGAACAAATTGGAGTCTATGAGATAAATATGATTCAGTGCTGCAACATCTCCATTCATCCATTCTCTTCCGCTTATTCTGTTCAGGGTCGTGAAGGGGGGGGGGGGGGGGGGGGGGGGGGGTCTGGAGCCTATCCCAGCTGACATAGGGTGAGAAGCACAGTATACCCTGTATAGGTCACCAGCCTGTCACAGGGCCAACACCGAGAGACAGACAACCATTTACACCTGTGGGCAATTTAGAGTGACCAATTAACCCCAGTAACTGCATGGCTTTGGACTGTGGGAGGAAACCCACACAGACACGGGGAAAACATGCAAACTCCATACAGAGAGACCCGGGCCAAGGTGGAATTGAACCCAGACCTAGCTGTGAGGCAGTAGTGTTAACTACCATGCCACCTTGCTGCACAACATCTGTTACACAATTTTAAAATTGTACAATTTAAAAAAAAAAAAAAAAAAATTTTCTTAAGATAACTCAACATATAATTATATGAAAACCAACTAGTAAAAATAAAATTTATAATAAATAAATAGAACAAAATAAACATTTGATATAAATTTAGGAGGCGTATACTTTGACATATAAACAAACTTAAATTTCAATAAAATTTATACAGAGAGTCAAACAAATTCTGGATAATTTACCACACTGTTTTTTTTTCCCCTTTTAGCCTAGATCTTTTTAAATTTTACAAGCTGAAATCTACCTAAAAATGCATTCTTTAAAATTCTGAATAAACATTTAGATTCTGAGTCCATGTCCACTGAGTACAAAAATCCAAATAAAAACTCATCCCATTTAAAAGGTAGATTTTTTAAAACTTGGATCTTTAATTAAAATCATTCTGCTATAAAAATGTCACTGACAATGAACTGTTTTCTTTCGGTTGTATTTATTCAGGAAAAATGTAACAATTTCTTTGCCGTCCCTTTTCTGGTGTTTTTTTCTTTTACTTGCTCTTCTAGAGTTTGATGACAGAAATAAAAATAGACAGAGCTCATTAGCATGGTACCACTGCTAGGTCATAGAATATATTAAATTCTGAAGTCATTCTTCAATCAATAATATTTTATACATGAGGTAACTTATATTATGACTTTTGACTACTCTCAATATTACCAACTACATTGTTTGTTTTTTTATGTTAGCACTGACCACAGACAAACAATACAAAACTAGTGTTAGCTCACTAGCTTCGTAGCTAACAGTGCAAAGAAACAGCTCAGTGGAATCTAAAAAAAAGAAATCAAAAGTTAAGAATTTTTCTGCCATTAGTACTTCCGTCTGTTGTCAATTCATTTTTGAAATCCTCAAGCTTTAGATGTCTTGTAAACAGCCCCAGCTTACCATGAAACATTTTCTCTAGCATCTCCTCTGCTCCTTTGCTTGACATTGGGCACCAACATTACAAAAAAGAAGCAGCCTGATTGGCTCTCTAGTGAACATTTCAAGTGCCTATTGGTTCACAGATAGAACCTTATAGTGCCAAGTTAAAGCTTGATTTTGCAGATAGAACCTTATTATTTTGTGAATAAAACACCCAAACATATATATATTTGAAAAAAATCTCTTACATATTGTTCATAAGTGGTCAGCAAATAAGTATATGACAATAACTCAGTTTTGTCAAAAATGTCAGAACCTTATAATTCTAAGGGGATGATTTATCTGTGTATTGGTAACATTTATCTGTGGACTGGTAACATTTATCTGTGCATTGGTAACATTTATCTGTGCACTGGTAACATTTATCTGTGCACTGGTAACATTTATCTGTGATCAAGCCAGTTTGCCCACGTCCTACGATTATAAAACATATATATATATGAATGTAAATTATACATGCAATCATATAAGTGTACACAACACTATTTTTCCAAGAAACATTTGAAAAATAAGAAAGTAAAAGATCAAATAGCATTTTTTAATGCTTTTCTCAGAGTATTTATGGATCTGTCAGGTTTCCGATATGTGTCCCCCCCAATAGGAAACTCATTCCTATGCCCCTGTCCTCTATCCTGAGGTTATAGGCCTGCTGGTTCTTCATTGCAACAAATCCTATCAAAAGACCCACTGAACAGCAATGGGGCTCAATGGGACAAATGACTAAGACACACCAGGATGTGGAAACACAGACAATACCTTTTGGCATTATATATACACAATAAAGTGTTTATATGTACTTAAAGTCTGCTGGGTAGCCCAAGTCCAGATTAATCACATGCAATGCTCCCAAGGATGTGAAACACTTCCACACCTCTGATGATGACTCCAACACCTTCCAGGTCATCTATGGGTTCTGCATGTTCACATTTCATCATTTCATGGCAAAAGATCATCACAATAGCATCTTGGTTGTCTTCAACGTCCTCAAAAGCAGAGCAAAAACACTTTAGTCAAAACAGGCATACCAGGAAAAAAAAGAAAAACAACAAAACTGTCAATGCCAAGTGACAAGTTACCATCCCTCCAGACAGCATTTGTTGTAGCTTTTCTAGATCTGATATTATCTGCTGTTTCTATCTTTTATCAATCATGCATATAACAATGGTTTTAAAAAAAAAGTTTTTTTTTTTTTTTACATGTTTCTATGATATAGTAAAGATCACAGAGACTTCATAAGCTTCAAGAATTTCTACTGGCAAATCAATACAAATTTTGTTTGTGCCACTATCAAAACCTCTTGCAAAATAGCAAATAGGTCTATGAGACATACAATATATAAGGCAAAAACAATCATTTTTTTGCAATTCTAATAAGCTTAAAAGTCAAGCTTGTGTTGCAGAGGCATGTCAACCAAGACGGCCCTACAACATCCAGCGCCATGAGGAACTCAAATTTTGTTCACCCCAGGGGCCCTGCTTGTTGCCAAGGAGTTATTTAACCATCTCAGTGACCTCAACCACAGTAATGAGCAAGTCATCCCCCTCATCCCCAGACTCTGTTTAGTGCTTACAGAAGGCGTGTCAATGGGATTAAGGAGGTCCTTAAAGCATTCCTTCCTCTGCCTGACTGTAGCTTCAGTTGAAATCAGCAGTGCCCCGCCCCACCCACACTTTAAACCGTGTGAGTAGAGCACTGCTTTCCCCTTCTGAATCACCTGACAGTTTGTCAGCTCTGAGTAGCAGCCAAAACAATGAAAGTGCAGAACATGGTCCATTCAGACTCAATGTCCTCAGCTTCCCTCAGAATGCTGTTGAAGTTCTGCCGAAGGAGGGAGTTGAAGATCTTGTGGACTGGGGCCTATGCCAGGCCTTCCCAGCAAACCCTCACAATACGTTTAGGTACGCAGGGTCTGTCCAGGATCCTCCCCCACCGCCTGATCAAATTTAACACCAGGTGGTGATCAATTGACAGCTCAGCTCCACTCTTCACCCGAGTGTCCAGAACATACAGCCGCAGATCTGATGATACGATTGCAAAATCGATCATCACCCTGCGACCTAGGGTGTCCTGGTGCCACGTGCACTTATGCATATCATGTTCCAACATGGTGTTCGTTATAGACAAACTGTGGTTTGCAGAGAAGTCCAATAACAAGACACCATTCGGGTTCAGATCGGGCAGGCTGTTCCTCTTAATCACGCCCCTCCAGGTTTCACTGTTCTTGCCTCAGTCTTTCCTGTTTCATTTTTTCAGCTCAGGGAGCTGAGCATGTGGGTTTGACTGAAGCCTCTAAGCTTGCGAAGGATTAATCTACAAGGAACAATCTACACTGATTCTAGGCGATTCTATTACCATCTTCAGTTGCTTTCGTATTTGTATTGTTGTGCCATTGTGCTGTACACTCTGCTGTACATGATCTCGTTTCAATAGCAATGATAGAACTGATGCTGCGGCTAAGAATGCTGCTTGTTCTCCTCCCCTCATGCTGCATAATTGGTTTAATTCCCGGCTGACACTCCTTTTTCACCGTCTCAGATGCAGACACTCTCTGCCCCTACTGAAAAAGCTTTGTGGAAACAACATCATGGTTAATGTGGATGTAGAAGATAAACATTGCCTCCCTAAACATTTCTTCCCTCACTATGCAAAGCTGATGCATGGGTGAGACCATGTGTCAAAAGGGGGGATGCTAGCTATGCTAACTCAGCACTGGTTCACTAAAGGATCCACTAATTATGCAGATAGGTATTGCTGTTCTTGCATGGTCTGTGCTACTAACAACTGGGATAAACCAACTTTGCAACCACCTGTTGCGTACCCACCTCCTGGAAAACCCTTTGTTAATGTCATGATGAATTTTTATTGAACTCAGTCCTACTGAAGGGAGGAGATGCTGTCTTCTCAGGTCTACCCTGGACCAGAGGCCTTTCACTGGTCCTGACTGGCGTGAGGAAAAGAGGGTGATACAATCGTAGTTTTTTTTTTTTTTTTTTTTTAATTTTGTGTGGATAGCCTCCTGCACTGGGCGTGGGCCCACCACCTTGATTTCGCCCATCTACTGACTATTGTGAGCATGTTATGTTAACCTATTGTAGGACTTTGTCCTCTGTTCTTTTACAAGTTTCTTAGCAGGTCAGCATTAGTTATTTTAGAACCTATGCTTTACTCACAATAGAACAAAATATTATCAATCTGAAAAGCCGTCAGCTGATCCAAAATGCTGCAGCTAGAGTACTGACAGGGACTAGAAAGAGAGAGCAGATTTCTCCCATGCTGACTTCTCTTCAATGGCTCCCTGTTTAATCTAGAATTGAATTTAAATTTCTTCTCCTCACATACAAGGTCTTCAATAATCAGGCCCCATCTTATCTCAAAGACCTTATAGTCCAATATCACCCCAATAGAGCACTTCGCTCTCAGACTGCTGGCTTACTTGTGGTTCCTAGGATACTTAAGAGTAGAATGGGAGGCAGAGCCTTCAGCTTTCAGGCGCCTCTTCTGTGGAACCAGCTCCTAGTTTGGATTCGGGAGACAGACACCCTCTCTATTTTTAAGATTAGGCTTAAAACTTTCCTTTATGATAAAGCTTATAGTTAGGGCTGGATCAGGTGACCCTACACCATCCCTTAGTTATGCTGCAATAGGCCTAGTCTGCTGGGGGGTTTCTTTTCATTCACCTCTTTTTACAGTTTTATTTATATCCCTGTCTTCCACAGCATGTCTCCCTCCCCTCAGCCCAGACTGGTTGTGGCAGATGACTGCCCCTCCCTGAGCCTGGTTCTGCTGGAGGTTTCTTCCTGTTAAAAGGGAGTTTTTCCTTCCCACTGTCACAAGTGCTTGACTGGTGGGTTTTCTCTGTAATTATTGTTATATATATTGTAATATAAAGCAACTTTAGGCAACTGTTTGCTGTGATTTGGCACTATATAATTAAAATTGAATTGAATTGAAAAGTTTTCATCTTTTGTGACTCCTTTCTGTTTTCCTTGTCATGTCACTGTGTGTTATGGTCCTGCACCACCTTCATCGCCATCAGTATGATGGCGATGAAGGTACATAATTCATCATCTTCATCATTCAAGTTGTAGTAAGAGAGTGGGAAAGGTTTATAGGAGTGTTGGAAGGGTTTATAAAGCCTTAAAATATATATAAATAATAAAATAAATATAGAATAAATATAACACTGCTACTTTGCAAATTTTCACCTATTGCAGGGGTCTCTGGAACGTACCCCCCCTGCGATAGGTGAGGGTGGGATCACTGTATACTGCTTTGTTATAATCTGAAACCTTAAAAGTACTCGGCAGCTACAGCTGTTAAATCAAATACTGTGCATTAAAAAATTATATAAATTGAATTTTATGTAAATCACATGTCATCTAAATATTTTCACAATGTAATCACGACATGACATGTTCAAACTTCATCTTCACCCGTATGTTGGAAACTAGCCATGCTTCACATGCTCAACAAAATTAATGGAACACTTCAGATCGCAATGGGAGAAAAAAAAATAATTCTGATATCTACAGTGATATGGACCGGGTAATGTGCCAGAAATGAAAGGATGCTATGTCATTTGATGAAGATGAAAATCAACCTACAGACTGACTTCACATGGAAATACACGTGGAGACACGTGTGGCGAACACTCCCGGTGTGAGAAAAGCGAATAAGCTTCACTTCATCACTAAAAATTCTGCCAACCTCAAAAGTGTACATATAATGTATACATAAGGGGATGTATGTCATATGATATGACCATGTGAAACAGGAGGTTGTTTTTACTTCAGTTTTCAAAAGACATGCAAGCTTCTGAAATAATGTGAAGCTACATTTCCATAAAAAAGCTTTAGAAACTGAAATTCAGCAGTGCAGATGGCAACATTTGAAAATAAAGTACTCAGTTTCTGCTATTTGCTTTGCAGTACTGATGCCCACTCTTGCAGTGTTTGACAGTGGGTGTTTGTACTTTCCTTCCTTGCATGTTCATTTTAATCTCAAAATAACTGCAGATGAAGATTTGCTTAAATCGAATTCTGGCCCAGTATCTAGAAATGCACAAGGACAGATACTGAACTAAGACAATGAAGCATTTCACAGTAAATAAATCCAGACATTTTTGAGATTGGTGTCAGAAGGGTGCACAGTACGTAGGGTGGTAAAAGATAACCCTGCCTCAGTGTATTAGCCCAACACTGAAGCACATGGTGAAAATACCAAACATTATTCTACCTCTCTAAGATGTTTTTTTGTCAGATGTTGATGCCACCATCTTCAAAATGATCTAATATTTTTCATGAAAATAAAAGTTTCAGTTCAAACATTTGCTTGTTTTTTTTTTTTGTGAATAAAAAAATGAGTTTATGAGATTTGCAGCCCATTCTTTTGAGTTTTTATTTACATTTTAGACAGCATCTCTTTGTCGTCAGTGGTGTTATATTTTGAATGTAATTTTAATTTAGCCATTAGTGTTGGATGAAGCTGGACATGTTACAGTATATAGTTTTTAAACTCATGCCTCCACTTCAGGGCTTAATAGAATCAGGTTTGACTGTCGTTATGTATAGTGTGTGAAGAAACAAGACAAATGCCATTAAGGTGTGAAAGTAATAAAAAGGAATTAACAGCCCTCATGACCGCAGAAAAATTCCAGTAAGAAACAACTCAGTTGCAGTGGATTGTGAGTTTCGTTACACATCTTCAAACCCATTAAAAAAAACACCTCAATAAGTTTATTTTTTGCAAAGTGGCTGTGATGGTTTATTATTCTTATACAAGCACATTTACAAACTGCATATGGCTCTATGCAAAATAAAAACAAAAGAAAATAATTAGCAAATCAGTTAAACCCTATATTTACGGTAATTATAAATATACAGTTTGTAGTGTCTCAAGATTAAAAAAAAGAGGATGTCAGAGAGGCCGTAACTCTGAGAATCAAAGAAGCAGTTCATCATTCTGTGAAAGACTGCACGGAAAAATATACAATAATTTAAGCTCCCAGTTACATTTCTTGAGCTCAAGAAACATTTCTGTATTTATATATGCAATCTATTCTATATCCACCTTTTCTCCAAGGAGAATCTCTACACTGCTGTCTGATAGCAACCTACAGAGAACTGTGCAGGACCCACTCTCTGCTGTTCTATTTGGCCTTCCTCGGGGCACAAGTCACCACATAACTGCTCCTGTACATTCAGGTCCTGTTCTGTTCTGTCAGCCTCTGGAAACATTTGGTGAATTGCTTTAAATGCCATTAAAAAGCCCCCACAGAGCAGCTGAAATCTTATCTCTCACAAAATGGAAAAATCTAGAATGAAAATCTAGATTTTTCTGAAAGTAGCTTGCATTCATTCAGTTAGTTCAATGTGCAGTTACAATATCTACATTAAGATCCTGCATTGGTGGATTAAGCTCAGTGCATATATAAATGTAACATTCATGTTTAATTTGGGAAATCTGATTAAGTGCTCTCTTTGTGTTGGAAGAAAAAAGTGTATACATCATATTTCTAAGCATTGTTTACAGAGAGCCAGCTAACAGTTAACCTAGCTTAGTATGAAGATTAATTAGATGTCAGTGCTTTGTGTGATCAACTCTGATGTGTACTTCCGTGTGGATAACAGAAGCTCCCTGGAAAACCCTGCGCGCTTTATTTGAGAAGTGAAAATATAGGTAACCAGGATTATGAAAGTGCTGCGAGATCGCTCATTATGGGTAACCATAGACATGCAATATATTTAAAGGGGGCATATACTGACAGTATACTCACTGAGCCATTAGAGGAAGCATCAGTAACGGCATATAAAACAGCTGAAGGACCGTTATAATAACTTAAGACATTAATTTCTTATCTGATCTTGATTTCAGCCAGCATGGCTAAAGCTCTTGATTTTACTTACAAACTTCTTAAAGTGATCAGAAGTAGTGTGGGTATTTTAGTGCTTATAGTCATCTTCTACATCCTGCAGTACATTTATAACGTGCATTTTTTATGCTCTTGTAAACCAGGATTACATGCGAATGGTGTACTGTACATGGTTCTCCCTCCCTTGATCCTTGCCTTTGTTGTCAACATTGTTGAACCCTTTCAGCAAAGAAAAATTTGTTACCGCTGTAACCATTGGAAACACTGCGGTAGCTGTTTCTGCGGCTATCTGTTAAAGCTTGCGTTCACATGGACGGGCTTGGCTGCTGTGTGGATAGCTGCTGTCTTGTTTGATGGAGACTGGTACATTTGCCTAAAGACAAACTTCAACATGAATCAGACTGGAATTCCCTGCAAACAAAATCTGACCTTTGAGGAGCAACTGATTCTAGGAGAATACATGACTGACTCGCTCGTAAGTAACAACACACAACAGTCAAATAACATAAATTAGATCCATTATCTGGAAAATGACATTTTTGTGTGAAGTCGTGCTGAAAGTGCATCATGTATCTTTTCAAAGTATCTACTTTTTATTTAAGATTTTTTCCATGTTTAAAGTAAAATATTTTTGACTCGACACCATAACAATTATTTGAGTTACTTGATATATTTTTCAAAATGTTTTACTGCTTTTGAGTAACCTAAACAAGTTTGTTGAAAAGGAACAGCTGAAAATTCACACATTTCAGAAAACTAGTACAATTAAACGTATTCGTTTATAACTCGATTCATATGAAACTCTCAATCATCACATTTAAAGTCGCACTGAGTGCAAGTGTAAAAAAACTGTCTGCATTACATTTGATAAATTGTGCATGTAGAGGGGACGATCACAGTGAAAGACTTTTTTGGCAGGAATATCTGTCTAATTATTGAAGTCACTGAGCTAACACTTTACCAAAACTCAAAAGCACTGTGTGTGTGGCAATAGTTGGATATCGAATGCTGAATATTATGTAATGTTGAAAGAGTTGAAATAAGCTGGAGCTTGACTGAAAACCCAAATATAATTTTGCAAAGCTGACCTTTTTTTTTTCTTTTCTTTTCCAGCGCTATGGCCTTATTCTCATCTCTGCTTTTCTATTTTTCTGGGGCACCTTTGAAATTAGAAGAGTGTCGTGCATGACTTGTAAAACAAATCCTTACTACCGCGTGGTTTTTAAAGATCTTCTGGCAGAGGAAGTCAGTAACCATTTGAATGACAAATTAAGAGAAATAGCAATAAAAAAAGCTGAAGCAATCTGTACATCCTACCTTCAAGTTATTGAGAACGATGAGGTAGAAAATAATGGGAATGATGATGGGATCGCTGCTGCTGATGCCTGGACAAAAATTTCAGTCCCAGGATTCTACTTCATGAAAGATGAGTAACAAGAAACACCCGGAGACACCGGAGCAAACCAGGGGACACAGCAGGAACAGACGGAAACAAGTCTGGTTGATCAAAATGTTTTTTTTTCCAACAGTCTAAATTGATGTTTGTTGTTGCTTTTTCATGTTAATTTTAAGGTCTTTTGAAATGTTTCATTTATTCAGTTATTCTGTTAATAAGGAATGCTTTTAAACTGTAAAATGTGTGGATGTTTTAATGTTCAGATAATCTTACCTGAATAGGTCTAAGTGAAAAAAGAATAAATCCACTGTTTTTTCAGGAGGAAACCTGCATGCAGTGGCTCGATTTTGTAAATGTTGTGAAGCCAACTGAATCATATGATGTAAATGTGATGATTGAAGGGGGCAAAAACTAGTTCTTGGGTATTTCTTGGGCATTGCTGTTGGTCACTTCCTGTGCTAAAGAAAAATGGATTCCCTGCTAAATATGAAGTGGGGGTATCATAAAGAGATGGGGGTGATTTCGTTTAATCACAGATGCAGTTATGAATGAGGAGGCTGCTGACCCCCAGACTGGAGTCTCCAATGATGAGGTGACTGTAAACTATAAATGTCATTTTTCAGAAATCCCAGGTAGAACCAGTTTCATAGGAGGAAGATGGTCTTCCTTTCCTCCATGTGCTCACATTGTTTATGTCTCTAAGTGCTATTTGTCCAGAAATCACAGGTATATCTCTGCCAGAACAAGAACATTTACAGTTATACCACAGTTTCACTTCTGAAGTTCACATGGTTTTAAAGTGAAAGCACAGCAGCCCGTAGAGCACGTGGCACTTCTCAAAAGTTCAGGATTTATGATTGATGCTTGACAACCGTGATGAGAAGCAGGGTTTCACCTTAGTTCCACTTCCACTGAGGGGCATCGAAATGATTATACATCCATTTATTGCTCTGAGCTCATAACTCCATCCCTTTGTTTTTGTTCTATAAAGAAACTGACATAAACTCACATTCCTCTGTTTTCTTTTTTTTTACTGCAGTAGTTACACCTGCAGAGGTTTCTCTGACTCAGTCACTTCCGTTCATGTGGTGATTGGATGAAAAATCAGAACGAGGAGTTTAATTTGTCTCTGTAGATTTCATTGGATATCTACTTCTGTGGCCGGACAATCATGTTAATGTGTTTGTGTATTTGTTAGGTTGGCAGCTGAGAGTAAAGCATTGAGTTGTGTTTACAGCATGCATTTAATTTGGATTTGGACAATTTAACTTCACAGTGCATAACCCGCTGCAAACTGCAGAGGTTAGTAACTAGCTGAAAATGATGCCTTCAGCTCACTTAAAGTTAAAAATACACACAATTCCAAATTAAATTGAGTGATCTACTCCATCTGCCGAATGTTAAAATGTTTAAAATCATTTTTCTTCTCACTTTGTTCATTGATTATTAAAGCTCTCTCTCTGAATCCACTAACACTTGTATCCAGTGAACTCTGGACCTGGGAGGTTACGGACTGTGTGGAGAAATAGAAAAAGCTCCATGTTTTCATTTTCTCCTTGTTCTTCATGTGTTTACTCAAATGATGTGAATTACTACAAGAATTACTACATTACTACTATTACTACAAGAACATATATTTGTTCATGTTATGTATTTTTTGCTGGTCTTATGTAAGGAGTCTTTTCAATTTTAATTAGCAAAAAAAAATTTTTTTAGTCTCTTATTTGTCTTCAAAACTAGATCAATTTAAATTACAAACTGTCAAATGTACTGTGTGGCAGGCAGGATGTGGACCCAAAGGCAAGTCTTAAGAAGCAAGCAGACAAAGGCCAAGGGGAGGCTCAAGATACTAAGGATGTGATATTAGGTATAAACAATAATAAAATAAAAACCAAATAGAGCATTAGAATAATAAACAGACCTTCAAAGCTCCCAAACTGAAACCTCTGGGTCCAAAACCCAAAACCATGACAGAAACAAGTTTATTCACTTCAAAACAAAACAAAACAAAACAAAACAAAACAAAACAAAACAAAACAAAACAAAACAAAACAAAACAAAACAAAACAAAACAAAACAAAAAACACTTTTCCTATTTGTTTTAGAACACCAATGTCTGCAGGACTTATACATAAAATTCTCATAATGTTTAAGCACTTTTACTATGGTATTTATTATCATTACTATTATTATTATTACTGTTATTTAATCCTCTGGATAAATCTTTTGAGGTCTGATCAAATTCACAACATCACCATCTGCTGGCAATCCTGGGTAGTTGTTTTCTACAGTGTCGAAGTTTTCACTCATGCTGTAACAGCTTCTTTTGGGTTCGGATATTCTATAATCTAAAAAGAAACTTAAGCTTCATTCTCAGGCTTAATTTGAGTGAACCTTCACTCAAGCCGCTATGTGAGTCAGGGCCAAAACTCAGACTGTGAACAAGCAGCTACACTGATAAAGAGCCTTGTGGAAAAACATTAAAATCTCTGCAAATGTTACAGCTTGCTGTGCTGCATTGCTGTTGGTGGGTTTCCCCTTCAGAATAGATTAAAAAAAAACCTGCAATGAAACTGTCAAGAACTCAGTTACTAAACTGGGCTGATTAAATAAGTTTTCCCTCCTCTCATGTTTAACAAACTCAGTGTCACTACAGTATGTGAAACATTAATCAGTTAAAACACTTTCACGTTAGTGTGACAGTTGATGAGAGATGAGAGAAAAAGAAATTTCAATGCTTTTATTGCTGCTCGTGAGCTCATAGCGAATCCAAATCCATAACCAGCTACTACAATCACAAAGATCACTGTAACAGCTTACAAATTATCAGTGAACTCTGCATCATAGCTAAAGTAATTTAATTAAATTTTTTTTTTTTTTTGCATTTTTGGCCACAGCAGCTCTTATGAGCAGTGGAGAGAGAGAGAGACAGGAAATGGGGGAAAGATACCGGGGAAGACACGCGGGCAAATTGGCGACAGGCCAGGACTTAAATCCACGCCGCAATGTGGCATATGTATGTGGCCACCGGCTTCACCACTAAGCCACCTGGGCGCCTAAAATAGTTAAATTTTTATTGTTTATTTTTTTTTAATCAGAAAATATTTTTAAAGACTGGATTATTTTAATTTTGCTGCCTGATTCATTTGAAAGTTGATTCAGTTTATTTCTGTCACAGTTTAACAAACCTTCAGGGAAAAACCCTGATACAATGTTATGAAGCTTTCTGCTTCTTCTTGTTGGGTCTACGGGGGTTCACTCATAAATATTCTTGATAAGTGGCAGCTGGTACTTTCACTTTCAAATGCATGTAAACATTATACCCCAGTGCTAAGCCATTTTCTCACAGATCCACCTCAGATCAGCCTCACATGAGCGATCGTTCCAGTTTTCTTCTGTATTTTTGCCGCTTCTGATATGTGCGCAGTCTTCTTCACCCCACTTTGGGTCACCGCCACCGTTATCAGGCTGCTTATCGTCCCAGTACCTAACAGGTTTCAGAACAAGACAGTGGTGACACTGTTAATCTCTGACTCGAACAGTCTCCCCATAAAGGGATGGAGGGACATAATGTGTGACATGCTGTCTGATTGTAGTCACCCTGTAAATGAAATCTTGTGGCCACAATTGCATATTGTCTCTGGACACAGAGTGGACCGTGAGTTACTGGAATCTACAGTTATGTTATTTTCATGGGCGTGCCCATGTCCCATTAAAAAAGGCTGGAGCTGGGTGACCTGAGAGGCAGAATTTTGTGGTCATTTGCACATCCACTTGGTGGGTAAACCTGCGCTGAATGCAGAGTGGAACGCAATCCAGGCTGTCCCCGACTCTGCGTTCAAGGCTTAAAGATCATTTATGATCTGCAGGTTATTACACACATGCACAGAAATGAGTAGCAAACAGAGTGAATGTGCAAAATGTACAAACAACATCTCAGAACCACATCTGTTTCTGGCAGGAAGTCGGTGTGTATCAGGAAATACAAAGTTAACACTGAGAATAAATGTGTGATAAAATGAGGGTGGGGGCTTGGTGGTGCTAAAAAACCAACAGTAATTCATGAAAGTCTCTTTCTTTGAAACCTTGAGCGCTTGTATATATGTATATATAATGAATAAATCCATAAAATTCTTAACATGCATGCGACATCTTATGATGTGCCCAGCAAAGAATGCAAGATTTAACCTTCTGTATCTGTATCGCATTGTGAGGAAACTCATAAATATATGACATGTTATATAAATGAATCTTCTCATGAATGTGAGAAAACAGTAAAAGAGTTTTGGTTTGAACACAAACACCAAAACTCACAGTGGTAGGTGGTGCTTGATATGCTTTGGTGCAAGAAACCTCAAAAAACAACAACAACAACAACAAACCTTAGAGTGAGTGAAGATCCATCGATCCATTTCCAGGTTCCCTCAATGCACCCATCAGTCAAACCAATCCAGCTCCAGGTTTCTGACTTTGTTAACTTAGACAGGAATGTCTGTTTTAATGATAAAATAAAATACATTCAAATAAGTGCAAATTTGATCTTTGATCTGACAACTCGACCCATATTTTGAAACACACTGCTTCTAATTATTCCGCTGAAACAACTCAAAGAATGTAATTCTCAAAGATCCTTCGACACAGTTTGATCTGTGATCACTTACTTTAATTACTTACATATAAATATAAATACAACTAAGGTTGTACCTTATTAATTAAGCAGTCTGGTGAACTAGTAGGAATGCACACTAAAAGTTGCAGGTTATTAAATAATGCTGCAGCTTTCGTGCAATATGTCTTCATCAAATCTGAAATATGGCCTCATCTACAGAGGAAGGATTGACCCAAAGAAGACGGGGACACAAAACATTTGTTGTCCTCAGACCTGACTTATCAATTAAAAAGTTATATGTAGCCTCTCATTGCCTTAGAAATAATGCAAAGGTTTTACGTTTCTTACAGTGTAAACACTGTTATCAGTGTTACAATCCGATAACATGCTCCTCAAAAGTATATACTTTCTATAAAGTATATACAAATGTAGTTACAAATATAGCAGTTTACTGGCTGTTTGAACCAACTTCAGTTCAACTTTAGGCCATGTTTTTGTGGAGGGCAGCTTTAAACCACACGGTGGATCTAATAAATAAAAACAATGCAACATCTTTTGCTTCTTTAATATTTGTGTTCCTGTTGTGTTCTGTCAGAACTTTGTAATCAGGACTCAGTATGTTGCAGACACTTTATGAACATAAACACACTGCACCTGCTCACTGTTGACATCAATGATGACTAGATCTGCTCCTTTGCCTCTGCAGTCCTGTCTGGCTCTCGTCCATGAACCAGACTCATTGGAGAGGAAATAACAGGAACCACTGAACGTCCTCCATCCTGCTGGACAGGCTTTCTCTCTCTGTCTGCTCGAAGTGAGTTCTTTCTTTAGCTCAGTGACGCTTGAGTTCAGCAGGTCTCTCTCTCTGGCCATGAAAGAGAGCTCGTTAATAGAGGCCTGGAGATGCTCAGTCAGGTTGTTTTTGAAAAAAGAGAACTGTGCAGCTTCGCTGTGATCTAGAATAAAAACATTAAAACAGAATGTAACTGAATGTAACATGTACCAAACATTTGTGTTTGGTACATGTTACATTCAGTTACAGATTCCAAGGCCAGGATAAAGTTTGATTTAAAAAATTCAAAGTTCAAAACAGGAAACTTTTGTGATGATGTCAAAAAATACTAGAATCCAAAGAGTTACGTTAAATATAAAAAACTGATTAAAATTTCTAAATGTGAACCAGACTCACAGTGAAGACCAAGGCCGATGAGCCCAGCGAGCAGGGAAACACTCAGCAGCCCCAAACAAAGAGAAACAGCTCCGTGAAATCTGTCAGAGCTCCGCAGACCTGATCAGAAAAATAACTCAAATAATCACGTCTCAATAAACATCTCTGCAAAAATGTCTGTGATATAATGCAGCATGTCAGTCTCTGTCAGACTGGACATTCTTACCTCTTTGAACTGTTAAAGACTTTCTGTTGACTGACTTGTCACATTGAACGTTAACATAGATTTCCTCCATCTCCCTTTCAGAGACTGAGCTCTGCTACTCAAAAGCCAACTGAGGAAGTTCTTGTTTCTTCTTTTTTTTTTTCCTTTACCAGAATTTGCAGAAGCTGTCAAAATGCTTAATGTTTAATCACACCCTCAAGTGTTGTTGAAGAGGAAATAAGTCAAAGAAACCAACTCTTCTTCATTTCTAACAAATCTTCGTACACTGGGATTTTATTTGTTGGTTGCAGGGAAAATGATCAGACTGATATTTCATATGAATTTACATCAATGTCCATTAAAATTAGAGAAAATAAAAAGGTATTCATCCAACAAAATTAAATGAAAAAACAGCACAAAACAAACAAACTTATGAATTTACAATATAACTCCTCATGTGTCCATTCAAGCTTTTTTTCTATACAGTGGTCCAGAGAGAGGTTTCCCTAGCCAGATTTTATCTGAAAATTTGAATCACTGTGGCTATAGTGATTTATAGCACAAAATATTAGGTTTACAGTAAAGCATCTAAAGTGTGCGAGTTGTCAGCATTTTTATTGAATAAAAGTCCAAAGTACAGTGGGAGTAGGTTAGCATGGCCAACAATCCAAAGGAGGAGCAGACAAAAGGCATGAAGTCCATGAAGAGGGTGTTTGATAACCGAATAAAGAGCAACACAAGTGAGAATAATCAGGACAGGGCCTACAATCACAAAGGAGTGAAAAGTAACAGACAGGAAATAACCCGACAACACTGTAAACTGCCTAGGAATTACAAAATAAAACAGGAAATAACTCAACAGAAACTCAGCATCATGACAGGCACTTGCTGTGTTTTAATCTACAGGCTTAGAATAGAATAGAATAGAATAGAATAGAATAGAATGCCTTTATTGTATTATACAGGATGTACAATGAGATTGGAGGAACAGTTGACTGCATTTCTCAGCTTCTTTTAAATCACATAACAAACATAACAAAAAGCCTGTACAATGAATACAATTTTAATCTTGATCACAATTTTGGCTTTCCACAAAGAAATGAACATGACCGGGTGATGCTGCAAATGTCTGCTTTACCAACAGAACACAAAGCAAAAGCAAGCAAGAAGCACTGAGAGTGCAAACCTACACCAAAGCAGCTTTTAAGGGAGGTCAAATGATGCATGATCTTTGGATGCAAACTATTAATGTGATATTAGAATCCCCATAGACCAGCATCATTTCCTAAATGTTGCCAAGATGTTTCAGGCCATAGATCACCCTTCCCTTTTCAGACTTATCTTAAATTTTCTAATGTTCTTTTCTGGCTCTGCACTCAGTTTTCATCTTTCCGGGTCACGCTTGTCTGTTGCAGGTTCACGATTGTTCCTTCTCAGACCATTTTTTATAGATACTGACCACTGCAGACTGGGAACATCCCAGAAGAGGTGTTTGGGAAGAAGAGGTGTTTTGGAGATGCTCTGACCCAGTCGTCTAACCATCACAGTTTGGTACACTTTGATTTAACACAAGTGATGTTAACCAAGAAGAAAATATGCAAAGGATGCTGTAGAGTCGTACCTGCATTGCCAAGCAACACAGTTAACTCATTAAACGGCCTGAAAAGACACAACCAGCTACCATAATTAATGCATGAAGAAAAACAATGCAGTGGTTGCTAACATGAACCATCCAGTATCAGCTCAGATGTCCATAGCCAGCCTATACAGCATGTCTGCATATCCATCCAGCTCATAATGTCATGGTCCTGGGTCTAGGACCTAATGTTTTCTCTTTTGGATGTTTAAGTTCTGTTTTATGTCTCTGGTTGATTCTTGGTTTATTGTTGATTTTGCAGTTTTTGTACCTTCTGTAATAACTCCTGGTTAGGTTCTTTATTTGTATCTTCAGGCCTTCTTAGTTTAGTTATCTGTGATACATTCTTGGTTATAGTTTATTTATAATTGAGTCCTTGCCCCCCGTTCCCCAGGTCACTGTCCCTGTTTACTCACTTCCTGCTTTATTTTGCCAGCCCCTTGTTTCATGCAGATTGTGTTCAGTTTTGCGTCTCCTTGTCTCATTAGTGTCATTCTGTTCTTCCCAGCTGTTTCCACTCTCTCATCGTTACCTCTTGTGTAGATATTATGTTTTCTTCGTTTCTTTGTTGCGTCGTCGTCAACTCTCCTCCCGCTCTGTGGGCCCTTATGCCGTGTTTCCCATGTTATTTCTGAACTGCTTCCTTGCATCACATTCTATTAGAACAAAGGTTTGTGTCCAGTAAACCCAATGAGTAACAAAAATGGTCCTCATAAAAGACGTTATCACCACGAGCAGTTATTTTTCCAAAGTGAAAAATCTTTCAGTGCACAAAGCGTCGCAGGAGAAATGGAGAGAAATCTCACAGCTGTCAAAAACCTTCTTACTTTCTTTTTTTAGTTTAGTTATCTGTTTTCATCGTGTCCATCATGCAGAATTAATGGCATGAAAGACTATATTTGTTGATTGTTGATTTCATTTTGCTAAGTTTTGGTATAATTTTTTTAAACATACTTTTTAGTTGTCCTGACATTCAAAATATTTTTGTAATTGTGAGATCTCAGCCTTTTGTCCAGGAAACCATCGGTGATAAACAGGCGATAAACTATCATGTTTTCATGCAAACATAATGTGACTAAACTTTACTCCAGTCTCCATAATTAAACTGACATTTTGAGTTTTAATTACTTTATTGTATCATGTGCATGCAAATGCAATGGCACCAAAATAAACTGATGTGGGGAAACATTTGTGCAACCTTAATAAAACTTTGTATATTACATTTTTAAAATTTTTTTTATGTTCTGACCCAATATTTGTAAATGAAATCAGCCACACAATATATTTTTTTTCTTGCTCAGTGGTCCACTATTCATCAATAAAGGCTAATCACAAATAAATGCAATTGTACTGACTGCACGTCCCCCTTAAAACATTAGAACTTGATGAACCTATGAGCACATTGTAGATACAGTGTAATTTGGATGTAGGTTATTCTGCAGTACTGTAGTACAGACATCTCTGCAACATCTACATATGAGGTATCTTTTAGATATTCTCAGTGTGTGTATTCTTTTTGCCGTGTCACAGTTAAAGTTCATTTGTTATTGTTTCTTGATCTACATTTCATGTTCTATCAGCTACTAAAACAGTTACTAAAGACATCAAGTGAATGTAGTAGCATAAAACGTGCTCTCCCTTTGAAAGCATAAAGGTGACCAATTTGAAAATGGTCAAATAAAGTGCAAGTAGCTTTTAAATGTACTTAATTACGTTCCACATGATATACATTTTAAATGAAAAATGAAGCCTATTTATCCTTGAAGCCACAATATACTCATCTGCCTGGACAGCATTACATCAAAGATAGCGAGGCGATGACTGAAAGTAAATACATCAAACAGCTATGAAAAAAAACCCCAGCATCAAAACTGGGATCGATTCTAAGAAATCTCTTTGAATTGCAGCATTTAACAGAAGATAACAAACTGTTACTTGGCTCATCAACCAGCTGATGTCAAACTTTTGTCTGTTAAAAACATGTCATATTATAATCTCATGACATTATCCTTATTCTCTGCTCTGATAATTTCACCAGTTCTTTAACACATGTTCTCCTTATTTCTCCTTACATATTGTCATTCCCTTCCAACATTTCCCATCTTCTGAAGTTTATTTTCCTTGTGCTAATCCTCTGCTCGGCCCCAGCTGACAGGTATCCACTGTGGTTCATCCTGTGCCTGTTGAATGATGGAGCAGAGCTGTATGCAGGTATCCTGTAGGTCACAGTTCACCAGCACGCTGTCAAAAAACTGCTTGTACTTTGCTTCAATCAGCTGTGATGTTTCTTCAAGCTCCACAAAGTCTTCCTCCTAAATGAAATTATCATCCTTTACTGTCAGTTTTGCATAACATTGCTCTCATCTGACACACCCACACACACACACACACACACACACACACACACACACACACACACACACACACACACACACACACACACACACTGTCTGTGCTCTTACTGTGAAAACTCTGTTGATGGCATAGTTGGTGATGATTCGAGCATCTCTCCGGGTTTGTCTGAGTCTTTCTGGGCTGGGTGGTTTGATAAAAATCACATAGGGTTTAAATTTCTTTGTTCGCAACAACTGGATGCTCTGGAAATAAGATAACACACGAACACCAAAGCTTTTCAGTCAGGCACACACAGAAAACTTCACAAAAAAGTGATTCTGTGTTTAATGAAACTCACATGTGGCTCAGCATCAATGATGCACATCCGCCCCCGTTTCAGCACCTCATCAATGGCATCAGTGCTAATCCCATACAGCTGACCTTTACTCTCCCCATACTCCACAAACCTGAACACACATCCATGCATACACATGTTCAAACATAAACACAAACATCATACAATTAGAAATAAATAAATAAGCTCATGTAAACCGCAGTTAATTACTGTGCAAGAAAACACAATAAGAATCATGCCAATCAACACCAAGAACATTAGCAAATCATATATAGTTAAAAAACAACGACAACTTGCCTGTGGTTGCAGACCATGTACTCAAACAGCTCTTTGGTAACAAAGTGATACTCCCTGCCCGTCTGCTCCCCTGCTCTGATTGGCCGAGTGGTGTCTATAGGAACCGAACAATCAGAATGTGTATATTAATAGTTACTTGTACACCAGTAACACTAAAACCATAAATCAGTCAATTCAGTCACAGATGAATGTAAACCACATTAAATAACTGGAATGGAAGTCACAGATCACTGACCATAAACTTTTAGTTGGACTTTGTTGCAAACCAATAAATAATGTCAAACTTCACAACAACCATCTTTCTATACAGTCCATGATAATATTCCAAATGTGCATTTAAAAGACAAAACTAAAAAATACTTCTCTCACCACAGAGCTACGCTTTTACTGTTATACAAAATGCGAACAGGCTAATTTGACTTCTGTAGGAATGCTACACAAATTAAATTAAATAAAAGGCACGTACGAGGCACAGGTCCCTGAAAGGTCGAAGGATTCAGTTTGATGAGTCTCTTCCTCAGTTCATTTACTCCAACTCCTGAAGCACCTGTGCAGAGGGAGAAATAAGAGGGGGGGGGGCTCTATTTCCAATAGATACAGATAGCAACAACAAACTTTTTGAAGCAATGAACCTAAAGCTGTCTGATCAGTGTTATGTGTTCTACATAGAACATGTGATCACAAAATTCATTTCTCCTTACTGCAGCAGTAAGCTGCATTTTCAAGTGCTAAAATGATAAGATGAGTCTGGTAGGTGAATGTCCAAGGTTAATGAAGTTAAAGGAGACCTTATGCTACACATAACTTGTTTTGAGGAGCAGATGACCCCTGCAAGTTTGCCAAAAATGCACTTTAAGTTTTTCTCAGTAAATTCGCAATAAATAAAACAAACAAACAAAAAATATATGAAACCTCCAGCTCATCAGTGCTTGTCTCTGATATCTCATCACAGATATTAAATTGATGTTTTGCTTCTAACATTATGATATTTTGAATACTGATGCTCAAAGATGGTTACAGGGAAAAAAAAAGTGCTCAAAACCAAAAACTGTACTGTACTTAAGAAGTTATAGGGAAAGAAAAACAAATTAAAAAGTACAAACTTTTAGCCCGTTCTATAATGTGACAGTACGCTGATTCTGATGGGAGGCTCTGACTGATTTTTCAGGGAAGGATCCCTGTGTGAGTAATGCGGCTGTTGCTCTCACCGACGAGGATGATGAGGCGGTGGTTCTCCTGTGGGGGGCGCTGGTACAAAACTACTTCCTCATACGGGGTGGACAAAGCATTGCTGTTGGGGGAGCAGGTGGTGCAGGACTGTCGTCGCTTCCTGTAGGAAGTCCTCTTCCAGACACGGAAGCTCCGACGGAAGCCGGCTGGTGAGGGTGAAGAACACTAAATGTGTTACCAGTCCTTGGGAACAATTTGCAAAATGTCCCTTAACAATTAAAGAGCTGAATGAATAATCAATAAAGGATTGACAGATACTTTTTTGATCCCGAAGGAAATTAGGGCACGAGGATAGTCTTCAGTTTGTTCTTATTAGTAGCTTATTACAACTGATAAATTAATCAGCTTAAATTCATCATTCAGTTCAACATTTTATTATCGTTCCTGCCCACTTCATGACTCGTTTGTTAACTATCTAATTATCTGACTAATAAATGTGTCTTACCCAGGTAGATTCCATCAGTAATATCAGATTCAGGCTCATCTGAAGGAAAAAAAAGTTTATCACCATTTACCATTTACTTCATATATACTTCATACTTATTTTTACCGAGTGCAGAAACAAACAATTTCGTTGAATTGTGACAATCTAAAAAATACAAATACAAAAAGGATACACACATATAATGTATTTTTGTTGTTGTTGCATTGATCACACCATAAGGCCCAAACACTGTAATCCACAACCTGCATGTTTTTATTTTTTTTTCAATAATCCACAATGACCCATGTCACTGTTTTATGACTTATTTGTGATTCATTTCTGTTGATTCTTGTATAAAACAGTAGGTATATCTGGTTCTGTGTCATTCTAAAATATTGATTTAACAGACTTAACTATTATAAAAAGCATAATGAATCAGAAAGGATCAGCAGTGATCACCGTACGATCAGAGCGTTACACTTTTTTAATGACACTTTTGTCACTGGACAGACTTACCTACCAAAATTTATTTCCTCCAGATCTAAAGAAAAGAGAAAAACAGCAGTGGCATTCACTGGGCTGTGGGATCATACACAGTTTTACTTTATAAAAACTGAATAATGTATTTATTATGTTTCACCTGTTACTGCGTGCTTCTCATCAGAATGTCCAGGATCGTTCTCTGGAGCGATAAACAAAAAGACACGTTTCTTATTCAAAGCTTGTTTTCACACAGCTGGGTTTTAATATGCCAACCAAGACAAAATCAAGTATCACCAAATGGAAAAAAAGGTTATAAAAATAGTGACCACTTGTTTGAAAGTGTTAATGTGACACAGTCTAATACAATGTAACACACTTTGATTACTGTGATTACTGGGTTAGGGTAACATTGCAGGTTAACTGGTGATTCTAAATCAGCTGTGGGTGTGAATGTGCGTGTAAATGGTTGCCTGTGTCTCTGTGGCAGCCTTGCAACAGATTGGCAACCCCACCTCTCACCCTATGACAGCTGGGATAGACTCCGGATAAGTGGAGAACATGTAGGGATGGATGAACTTAATCCCAGTGTTCTGCTTTAAGTCCAGGTGGCTCCTTTAACTGGGTTCAAACATAATGTATGCAACATTTCTCTTTATTGGAGGTTTGTTACTAACCAAATAACCCCTCTCTGAATGAACTGATAACTCACTCCGGATGGTAGGAACTGATCTTAGCTGATGTTCAGATTTAGTCCTGGTAAATAAACTATTCTTGCAGGAAACAACAACAAAGCCCACCAAAATCATGAAACAACTACATTAACTGTGTATTATGGATGGTGTGTCACATGTCACACCCACCATTAGCAGCCAGGGTCACTGAGGGCAGCAGGGTTAACAGAGAGAAAAGAAACAGCTGTTAAAAGCATTGTTAGCTTTATGTCACTTTCACAGTGCACTGCAGGGATTCACAAACTACAAAGTGAGCACAATCATTTAATTTTAGTGATAATAATCATGATTCCTCACGTGGTCTGATGCAGGTATGAACCTGTAGTGGCTGGCACCACCACTGTTCCCTCTGTTTACTGTAGGAAGAGAAAGAAATTATGAAGCACGACCAATGTTTTCAATTATTTAATTGTGCTATCACAGTGTAAAAATGCTTTTAAAATCATCTAAAAGTTTTGCGCCTGCAGGTAGCACAGGTGACTGCAGTTACCTTTAATGTATCATTAATAATGCTACAACAGAAGTATGAGCCTCATGTAGGTAAAGTACCAGTAATAAAGCTAACGTCTGATACCTGATTCTGCCTGACATTATTATAAACAAACTTCATCTGACAGTATAAAGGTTTTGCAGTCAGTCAATTTAAACATGTGGAATTTAAGTGGCATGTCACCTCTTCAGCATGCTGGCAGAGGGAATCAGACCAGCGCAGAATGTAGCACATGGCAGTTTCCTGGCCTGCCACCACTGTCCATCTGACTGGTCGACTACCTGAAGAAGGTCTCCTCTGCTGAAGGCCATTCCTGCATCTGGACATGGGATGGAGGAGTCCTGCAGAGGGCTGTAGTCCACCATTGCCCTCATACATACCTGACAGACAGATAAAGGTCGCTTACTTGCAGATTAATGACTGAAATAATTGAAAGTAATAATTTATGAATAGGTGAACATACAGGACTTGATCTAAAATATTGTTTTCTAATTAACTTTGAAATTATTGTTCTTTTTTAGTCTGTCTTTAATCAATAGGAGTGTTAAATTTATCATTTGCCTCTTGGTGTCTTTACTATTATAAAATGATTACTGAGAAAAATATATGTATATTTTTTAAAGGATCATGGAAATTTGCTCATCAAGTATGCTCAGATTTTTCACAGGCTTTGTTGTTCATTGTGCTTGATAAATTAAACTTCCTGCAACTTTGATAGTGAAAGTAAATTTATGGTATAATGTTGCTGGATCTTTGACTTTAGGTGGTGCCTCAGCAGCCCAGAAAATAATAGCCTGAAATTATTTCAGTGAATCATCTCCTCAATTTTCTACTTATAAGTAAATTTAATGTTATCAAAAGGTGCATTTACCCACAGTAAGTGTTATGGAGATAAAGTGATGAGGTGGGGGTGTCTTACCGGTGCCTGGCTGCTGCTGACCTGAGATGGATTTGGAATGACTTTAAACAGGATAGTGCCTTGGGAATTGGCCTGACAGAGAGAATCACACACAAAAAGTAAATTTAACGTGACCTTTACACAACTAAAGAAAGTATCTCATTTTCTTTTTATGAATGGTTCACTAATAATTATACACATTATTAATAATACACTTATAATTAAAAAAAATTTATTAGGTTTAATCTGTAAACTGGATATTGAGCAGTATAGTGACAAAGCATACAGCAAAGCATCATGGATGGTGGGAGGGGAGGGGGGGGCAGGTTTCAACATCATTTTCTCATCATCTTATACCAGTGAATTCCCGGAGTTTAATGTCTCTGAACTTTTCTGCTATTATACAGTAATACTGTAGTAGCAGACTTTTGAAGATGTGTTTATAACTTAGACACTCCAGCGGGACTTCACTACCACACAACAATACGAGCATAGATCAGAGCTGCTTAGACATGTTTTAAAAGCACAACTGTAAGAGTGTCAGATTTTTTACTTAATAGTCTTAATTTGTTATACTATAAGAAAGAGCTCGTGTTTAATTTGAGTGCTTTTACAGGGAGCAAAATCTGCCTATAATATTTTTTTTTTTACATATTTTTTTCAGCATCTAATGACGTACCAGTATGTGGATGACCTGCTCTGGGTCCAGGCCCACCACTGGGTTTCCATTCACCTCCACTAACAGATCACCGGGATGCAGGAGTCCTGGTACACACACAAACCCATTTTAAGGCCTATCACTGCGAGGCTTGATGATTTTTGTCTCTCACACAAATATAAAAACACACACACACACGCACGCACGCACGCACGCACACACACACACACACACACACAAAATGTATGGCTCACCGCTACGGTCAGCCAGTCCTCCATGAATCACCCGGGCGATGTAGATATCTCCTGTCACTTCATCCTTCCTGATGGTGGCACCCTGATAAACAGAGAGTCATTCGAAATTTAAGAAAAATAGTAAAAATAGTGTAAAAGCAGCTCTTGGGTGAGCTCAGTGTAAATGCAGGGTAAGCAGATCGGAATATTAATGGGTAAAGGATACAGATAAAAAAGATTTAAAAAAAAAAAGCCCTCAAGGCAAAAACTAAATGTCCTCTGCTGCCTGTAGCTTTAGCAAATAGAATGCTTTGGTTATGTTTGTAAAAAAAAAAAATACAATAAGTAATAAATAATTGATTACATACCTTTTCTCTTTATAAGATGCGTATAGAAAAAACCCAAGCAAACTTAAACTGTTCACCTCCAACACTGTTGAACAGCTTAAGGTTTTGACATAACAAAGAATTAAAGAAGTAAAATACACATTAACATAATACATCCAGCAGCTGCAGATACATTTAACTCAAACCCACATAGGTCAGCTCAGTGCTGGTAGTAGATGAACCAAAAAAGGTTTTATTGCCTGGGCATTTTCCAATTAATCCATTGAACTCTCAAAGCATTTTGCACACACTCCAAACATCAAGGGGACACTAAAGGTGGGAAACTTAATTGTACTGGCAACATGAATATCCAAATAGATTACCGTGGCAGAATCTTTAGACAGGCCCAAAGTGTTAGACCGATCTACTTACAGGCCGTTACTAGAGCCAAAAATGGTAGCATGGCTGAGGGTTCATTGGGAGGTAAGAAGCTTAAGTGGTAACTCGAGTGGTCCTGCAAATTTGTTACCATAGTTTTGGGAAAAAATTGCTAAAATATCTTAAAAATGCTAATTGTATGAGTTCTGACACTGTGCTAAAACAGCGCTCACAAAGATTCATTATGATGTTTGTCTGTATGTAGAATAATGTTAAATTTCTTATGTACTTCCACAGGGTTTTTGTTGTATTTGACATGCAATACTGTTAGATGTATAGGTACTATATAAATGTGCAAACAATGAGGCAAGATGCAGTTCCACATATATACAACAATGCATAGCAAATATACTTATTAAAAGTTAATTTAACCCCAAGCACTTATTACATGATTCCCAGAGGTTCAGCTCATTTTGTGTGCAGACCATCATAAAACAAAATACCAAATCAGAGCTGATGAAAAACATGAAAACTGACATAATTTTAAGAATTGCTGGACTAAATGAAGACTAAGAGAAAGTTATTTGTACCTTTATATTATTAGTATTTGTTCCTTTGAGTGATACGTAGCTCTAGTAATGAAACAGTCTCTTGAAAGTTGTTTTAAAAAATCCATATGCTGATGAAGCTGATGTTTCTTTTTAGACCGAAAACATTAGATGTGATTATTGTCACAGTTTTTTCCAAAACAAAGGCAGGAGAGAGTAAAATCTGTTTTTAGTCTGGTTAATGTTTCTTTTTCTTCTTTGTTTTCAAGCAGCCTGTGCTGTTACCGTCTTTTTGGTCCTCCAGAGTAACTCTTGAAACAGTTGCAGTGTTGAGTCTCACCTGTCCATTACTACCTCCTCTACCTGCCCTCTGAGTGGCTGGCACCATCCTTTTAGATCCTCCATTGATTCCTGTTGAACTTCTAGGTGTTGTAAAGTCATCTGCACAAGAACTTGTGGATGAAGAAGAGGAGTGAGTAAAGGACGGGGATGGTGAGAGTGGGTGTGGGTATAGTGTTCGCGGTTTACGGACCATTTTTGGAGATAATGAGGAGACCCTTGGAGGAGGAGGGGGAGGATTATATTGTTTATTTCTCAGAGGAGGTGATGATTCTTGGTGTTTTTTTGCCACAATCAGCCCCTGAAGCTTGTCCACCACCTCGGCGAGCAGGTTAAGCGCCTGGGCATTCTCTTCCACGCTGTTTGTGATCATCTCTGATGCCGCCACCATACTCTCACCAAGATGGCGTACGTCCTGACTATTGTGTTCAATACTGCTGGCTACCATCTGAACAGTGGACCTAAGCTCTTCCACACTGCACTGTTTGGTGAGTTCATCAGGCCGAGTATGGTGCCCTGATTGCTGCTGCTGCTCATTTTGTGTATGTTTTGGCTTGCTGTGGCATCCATTGTGATGAGGAGCTGAAGAGCAGTGGAACATTAACAAATGATTTAAAGACTCTTCCTGGTATTTGTTATCAGGTTTAGTTTGACCAGTTTGACAACCATGTTGTCTCTCAGGGGTGGGGAGAGTGTTGACCCCTTGCTCCCGAGTACTCCTTCTAGTTGCAGGACTAGAAGGAGTTGTGTGAGCTCTGAGAGAGTTCATGCCAGGACAAGAGGGGGTCTTGCCAGGTGTAGGAATGTTCCTTGATTGTCCCCCTGTAGAACTCTTTTTGTACAACACGGGAGAGTTGGGAAGGCTGAAACTGTAAGCCGGAATTGGAGGAGGTGGGTATGAGTAGTCATCACTGGTCTCTCTGGTTGAAGCACCATCTTTCCCGTTGGGTTTGGGTTCCTCTGAAAATGAACCATCAAAAAAATTTGCAGTACAGGAACAGAAAGACAACTGGCAAGATTAGGCTGAAAAGACAAGTTACCACAGCACAGCAGGAAAGTTTTAAAAAGCAGCCAGATGATGATGAAGAAACAAACTTGGTTGCAACTGAGGAATGCCACCAGTGTAGATGAGGTGGTTGTTGCCTTTCAAGCCATTGTTAGATAAATGAAAAGTTTTTTCTACAAAGTATCAAATGCCAGAATGGATAAATGAAAGAATGAATAGATGCGTGATTGATATTAGTGAACATATTGGTGGATGATCTGGGTCTTCATATTTTGTCACCAGCTCTTTGATGACTGAGCGGCTTGATGACAATGACTGAATGAAAACAAAAATGGTCAGATGATTGGTGATTGCATGGGCCATCATCATCATCTGCTCTTCCTCCTCTTACCAGTGCAGGTGGCAGGACTCAAAACAGAGGGAGCTGACTGGTTGAGTTCTTTCTTCCTTAGTTTTACAGTTGGCGGACTGAAATAGCAGCTTCCTGTGGATTCATAGCGAGGGAGAAAGGGGTGGCGTCTGCTTTCTTTATGAACAAGGAGAAGACTTGCTTCACTTTCAGGCACTCTGAGCTCCTCCCCTGACTGTGCTGATCTTGCAGGGATGAGGCGGTCCAATGTGAAGCGGTGAAGGCTGCTCCAGCGGTTATGAATTTCTCCTACAGTTCTTCTACACTCTTCTCCACTCTTAATGAACGAAAGATGAGAAACTCTGAGCTTTAAAAGAATGTTTTTAAATGAATATGATTTAATTAATAGACAAACCTATTTAATAGATCGATAGATAGATTGTAGCCTGGTGGGCTGGTAAGCCATCATGTTGACTTAATCGATTCTGTGTTGTAAGTGCGATCATTAATGCAACCCGTTCTTCTAAGAATATAATACTAATTTGCTTTCCAAATTAACAACTTTATTCTCAGAAAATGTCATTCCTGTCTGGATTTTGCTCATGGACAACGGTTTTATTAAATGTGTGGGAATCCTCCCACTTTTCTTCTTTCTTTTCTTCTTCTTTGTTTCAGAGTTTTGTCAAATATAAAATAGAAAGCTAAAAGCTACCATACCTTATCTTAGCCTAAAGACTGAGAACAAGAAGAAACATATGGCCTGGCTTTGCCCGCAATTAACAAGATTCTGTAAAAGCTCTAAACCATTTATACTCATGTTAATGTATCATGTAATTATATAGGCTTTAATTACTAGGTAATATTCCTTTAGATGACACACTGATGTTGAATGATTCATTCACAGACTTGTTCATTTGCTCCCAAAGGACCTTTTGGTCAGACGTTTCAACACCTCTGCTCACAACGGATTCCAGAGGTGGGAAAGTGCGCTGCTTGCACTACAAGTACCTGGATTTTCTATTCCTCTTACAAACAAAAGTTTTTACACTTTAAAAATAACAAACGTATATGAAATCTATACATAAGGGTTTTATGTAAACTAAAGAACTACAAACTAAATTAAAGTGCAGAATAAAAAGAGTAGAATTTAATAATGAAAATGATTTTGTCTCACCAATGGCTGGTTGTTCTTGACAAGACATACGATCCTCATGGCCTCCTCATCCTCTGGCAATTCATCAGGGAGAGGGGGTAAGACAGGTTCATAGTCTGCCTGTGCAACACTATCATGGGACGACAGAAGAGCCTTACAGACAGAGAGACAGATAATGGGTAACGTAAAAAGGAGCTTCAAATATAAGTTACAGAGAAACTTGAAATGAATAAGTTCCAATTGAGTATAAATACCTGGATATCAGGTAAGCTGAGGAGGCTGCACAGCTCTCTAGCTTCAGCTGAAGGACGGTGAGCTTTATGTATTACAGTCATGATCTGATGAAAAAAAAATAAAGGCTCCAGAATTAATGTTAAACTACTGTACTCTGGCAAGACACCACATACAGTAATGTTCAGACGTTTACATGAGCTAATCAAGGTCATGAATGTCACAGTAATTAGTGGATTTTAATGATTTCTTTGAGCTGTTCTTTTCCCAGGGTGGAATGATTGTACAACAAAAACCTTTAATGACTTTAAAAAACAAGGATTGGGTATCAAAGTTTGAATTTATTTATAACCATGCAAAAGTATGCATACAGGCTCAAATACACTGCTCAAAAAAACTGAAATTATTTTGAAAACACATCAGGAGAAAAAAAAAATCATGCTGGATATCTAAACTGATATGGGCTGAGTAATGTGTTAGAAACAAAAGGATGCCACATTGTTTGATGGAAATAAAAATTATTATCCTACAGAGGGCAGAATTCAAAGACAAAGTAAAAATCAAAGTGAAAAAATATAGAGCAGGTTAGTCCATTTTGTTGTGATTTCATTGCAGCAACTCAAAACAGTACTCAGTAGTTTGTATGGGCCCCACGTGCTTGTATGCATGCCTGACAATGTTGGTTTCATGCTCCTAATGAGTCGATGGATGGTGTCCTGGGGGCATCTCCTCTGAGATCTGGACCAGGGCATCACTGAGTTCCTGGAGAGTCTGAGATGCAACCTGGCAGCATTGGATGGACTGTAGCATAATGTCCCAGAGGTGTTCTATTGGATTTAGGTCAGGTGAGTGTGGGGGCCAGTCAGTGATATCAATTTCTTCATCCTCCAGGAACTGCCAGTTTACTCTTGCCACATGAAGCCCAGGTATTGTTGTGCACCAGGAGGAACCCAGAACCCACTGCACCAGCGTAGGGTCTGACAATGGGTCCAAGGATTTCAATCCAATACCTAATGGCAGTCAGGTGCCATTGCCTGTAGAGGTCTGGGCATCCTCCCATGGATATGCCTCCCCAGACCATCACTGACCCACCGCCAAACCGGTCATGTTGAACGATGTTACAGGCAGCGTAATGTTCTCCACAGCTTCTCCAGAATCTTTAATGTCTGTCACACATGCTCAGGGTGAACCTGCTCTCATCTATGAAAAGCACAGGGCACCAGTGGTGGACCTGCCAATTCTGGTATTCTATGGCAAATGCCAGTCAGAATTCATGGTGCCTGGTAGTTAGCACAGACTCCACTAGAGCATGTTGGGGCCTCATGCCCCCCTCATGAAGTCTGCTTTTGATTATTTGATCAGACTTTCACAGCAGTGTCCTGCTGGAGGTCATTTTGCAGCTCTGGCAGTGCTCATCCTATCCCTCCTTACACAAAGGAGCAGATACGGGTCCTGTTGATGGGTTAAGGACCTTCAGCTCTCCTAGAGTACCTGCCTGTCTCCTGGAATCTCCTCCATGCTCTTGAGACTGTGCTGGGAGACACAGCAAACCTTCTGGCAATGGCACGTATTGATGTGCCATCCTGGAGGAGTTGGACTACTTGCACAACCTCTGTAGAGTCCAGGTATCACCTCATGCTACCAGTAGTGACACTGACCCTAGTGAAATGCAAAACTAGCGAAAAAACAATCAGAAAAGATGAAGGAGGGAAAAATGTCAGAGGCCTCCACCTGGAAAACCATTCCTGCTCTGGGGCTTGTCTCATTGTTCCTCCTCTAGTGCATCTGTTGTTAATTTCATTAACACCAAAGCAGCTGAAACCGATTAACAACCCCCTCTGCTGCTTAACTGACAGATCAATATCCCAGAAGTTTAACTGATTTGATGCTATACTCTGATTAAAAAATGTTCCTATGAGCAGTGTATATACATACACCTTGAGTAATATTTGTTTAAATGTCCTTTAGCAAGTTGCACCTCAACCACACACTTTTGGTAGCCATCAACAAGCTTCTGGCATAATTCTGGCTAGATGTTTGACCACTCTTCTTGGCAGATTTGGTAGAGCTCATTTAAATTTGTTGATTTCCTTGCAAGGACCCGGCTTTTAATTAAAGTCACGGATTTTTGGTTAGGAGTTCCAGTGAAAGGGACTCTTAATGCTTCAGCATACTAAGATATCTGGGACAATTTCATGCTCCCAACTTTGTAGGAACAGTTTGGGGATGGCCCCTTCCTGTTCCAAAATGACTGCACATCAGTGCAAGCAGCAAGTCTATAAAAACATGGATGAGTGAGTTTGGTGTGGAAGAACTTGACTGACCTGCACAGAGTCCTGACTTCAACCCTACAGAACACCTTTGGGATGAATTGAGACTGTGAGCCAGGCCTTTTCATCCAACATCAGTGTCTGACCTCACAAATGGAAGAATGGTCAAAAATTCCCATAAAGACTCCTAAACCTTGTGGAAAGCCTTCTCAGAAGAGTTGAAGCTGTAATAGCTGCAAAGGGTGGGCTGCCATCGTATTGTCACCCTCCTAAAATAATGGCTTAAGTCATTTCTTAACAAAAATTGTTGCTTAAATCATCATATTTTCAATGTTTGGTTCAATTTTTGTGTTTTCTGAAAAAACAAACAAACAAAAAAATGACTTAAGCCATTATTTTAGGAGGGTGAGGATATTAAACCCTGTGGATTAAGAATGGATGTCATTCAAGGTCACGTGTGTGTAAAGGCAGACGAGCGAATACTTTTGTCAATGTAGTGAATGTTAAACTGCTATTTTTACAGAGCACAGTGTTAGCTTCTTCACTAAAGGATATCAGGGATCTAAACATCTTCCAGAACTGGTTGTTTGCATGTTGGTGCGTGTGTATACACACCTCATATGAGAGTCCTGAAGCATAGGGCAAAACAGGGCTTGGTGTCAGTCTCTGGAACTTTAACAGGCACTCATAAATCTGGAGACACAAACATGATATTTTTAGTTTGCAGACAGCTGGTAGATGTGTGTGTTTTACTGCAGCACTTTTGAATCACGTACCTTCAACAGGGCATGAAGCCACGGTGCGCTCAGTAGTTCATGCAGAAGCTGAGCACCATTAATGTTGCTGCTGACAGCTTGATCAACATCCTTCACCACACTGGACAGCACTTCACTGACTGAATGCACACATACATAATTTAAAAAAAAAGAGAGAAAAACAAATGAAGACATACAGCTGGGAAACTTGGGAACACTTGGTAAATGGACTGACAGATTCCAACATGCCGGAGACTGAATGTTGCCTTAAATATCACAGCAGCTGTTTGAGGCTTTAAGTTTTTCTTGAGCAGAAGGTGAAAAGCAAACATGTCTGAGCCAGACAGGATTAACATTACAGAGAAGCTGTGACCCTACAAAGACTAATTCTTTTGGAATAAAGTTTTAATTTAAAGTCTCTACTTGGGATTGAAACAGGTGAATTTAGTGGAAATTAACTGGGGCAGCTCAGGTGGGCACAGCAGACACATTCAGTGTGTTTACAAATGTTTTGTTGAACAAGTGTGAGATGGGGTTTGCTCTGTTTGCTCTCAGTTAGTGGCTGCATCAGTGTTATTCAATCTGCAGCAAAATGTATAAATGACAGAGATTCCCTGACCCTGCAGAGAGAGACACATTCTACTGGATTTTTCTGTGTGTGTGTGAGTGTGTGTGTGTGTGTGTACACTTCTCACCATCCTCCATAGCTTGTTTCATGGTGTTTTTTCAGAGGAGGAGGAAAGGGTTATTCTGAAAAGATGTGGAAAAGGGAAAAAAGCAGTGAAGTAACAGCCTCACAAATTAGATTTAAAAGAGAAAAGTCTGGATAAGTTAACAATCGTTAATTTGCACCAGTGGCACTAACTAAACTGATTAGTAGACTAAAATGATCACAAATTATATCCTGTGTGGCTATCATTATGCTTCTTTGTAACACATGAAACAAGACGACATATTTAAGTTTTCATTGCAAACTCATTTCACCTTGGGTCAGAATGCCCAGCTGATCTTGATATTTTCAAGAAAATAGATACTCAAAATAAAAAAAGTCTGTATTGCTAATAATTTTTGCTTCTGAATTGTACCAGTGGTTCTAATAATCGTCTTCCTGCATGTAGAAAGTGAAAATCAGGTTTCAGGGCGTGTCTTACTAAATATTTGATACAGATATAATCTTCTGTTTCTGGATGTTATGTCTGATAACCACAGCATACAGTAAGTTCAAAAACAGCACCTTGAGGCTCTGGACAGACCGAGTGCAGCAGCTGGATAAAGTGAACAAAGCACACCTTTGAAGTTTTGCAAATGCTCCGGCCCTATAACTTTTGTAACTTCATAACAAAGTCTGATTAGTATTAAATGTTATCAGCCCTGCTAAAGAAAATAAGTGCAATTTATATCTGTAAACCCATCGTGTAATACACATACTACCTAAAATGGTGTTCAGATTATTAACTTAAATCATGTTGTGATTGACTTTATTGTTATGCTCTTTAGTTTTGGCCATTGTAGGTGTGGTGTATGCTGAATGCAGATATATAAATAAAATGCTAAAATTAAAACCAGATTTCTATTTTTCTTGCATGAAGCTTTTCATTATGAACAACAAATGGTCAAATTTGTTGACAGATTTAAAAACAAAATCAAATTCCCTGAAACAGCAGCACAGGAGGAAAAACAGGGAGTGAAGGGAACGTTTCAAATGCAGCTTCTGTGACTTTAGAACTTCCTGTTACAGCAGCAGGTTACTAAATGTGGACTAATTTCAGGTTAGGTCACTTCAGCTGCTTATCTCAGGTCAGCTTCCGTTTCCACTTATACTGCTTGGGAGGAGCTTCAATTAGTCATCAGAAGTTAGGAGGTCACGTCACACTCACAGAACTTTCTCGGGATTATTTCTGTTGGTGTCTATTATCAAATACCACAAAATGAATAACAGATATTTTTAGCTTCATGGTATGCTACAAAAGTGTTCTGATGATTTTTCTGGCAGATCAGTTTCTAAAATTGGATGGTGGTGAAATATAAGTTTGATTTATAAAAAAATCGTGCCTGATGTTCCCAGAAAAATATGATTTCATCATATAAGATACATATTATCATTAAAAGGTTAATTGAATCCAAATCTATGTACACAAGGGACATTTTGGGGGAGTGCTATTGTATATAAAATATACAATAAAATTTTTTGTACACTATCATCAGGAGGGTCCCGTAATAAATATCATTTATTATTATTTTATTTAGATTATTCTGTCTTTGCTTAAATCCCTCGTCTTCACCCCTGAAGTCCTTAGCGCTACTAAGCAAATAGCAAACACAATAGAAGCAAACAAAAAGCTTAGTGAGCATATTAGCATTTAGCTCAGAGGACAACTGTAAATAAAACCCCATAGTGTGACTAGGAAGGCTCTATGTGCTTAGTCTGATTTTTATATCAATTGCAGAAGAGTCAGAAGTGTTAAATAAAATCCACTTACATCCTCTTGCTGCGGTCCAGTTTCCACTGCAGTGATTTTTCAGTGTGTGAATCAGTAGTGTGAGTGCATCAGAAGCAGCCAGTGGTAACTGACATGGCTGTGAGTTTACTACCAAACCTCAACCAACACTAATCCTCGCTGACCCGACTTAATCCACCAACCACCAATCTCTCTCTCTCTCTCTCTCTCTCTCTTTCAGCCCTTCACACTCTCTCCTGCCCCCACTTCCCTCTTTGTTGATTTTTGTAATTTTTAAAAAAATCTTTACTTTTCCAAACAACCCTTTTTATCACTCAGTCATTGCTGTCTTTATGTCCATGTTTATTCAAGTTCCCACTTTCTCATTGCATTCCTCATTCATCATCACCTCCTCACACGCTCATTCACTTTAAGTAATTCATCACATCACAAAGCTTCTTAACTCTTCACTGCTTTTAGCCCCCGCCCCACACACACAAACACACACAAAGTATAATCACACATGTTTGTACATCTATCTTTGTGAGAACCCTTTGTAGCACACTGCATTACTCTGTCCTTTATTTTAATCTTAACCTAATTCCAATGACAAAGTCTGAAGCCTCAAACAACCGGCTGCAGGTTTGTCAGAATGTGAAGAGCAACAAAATTATCCTTTATCTTCAATGTCCAGATAAGCGGAACATCAATCTTGGTTCTGGCAATAACAGATGAACAGGGACACATGCACACAGCAGGTCAGCAAGCAACCCAGTGTTAAGATGACAGCACAGAATAACAGTAGATCAGCTGCATTAAATCCCACTTCAACATCTGGGTGAGGCCAGTTGCTATCTGCTTTGTGCATGTGTGTGTTGGGTGTTATCACAGGGTAATGGTCACTGGGTCACCTCCTCAGAGGTTAACACTCCTCCTTCAGAAAGCGAAATAGACAGAAATACAAAGAAAAGAGAGAGAGGCCATATAACAGAAACAGATGCAAGAAAACATCAAAGAGGAGCCCTGTTTTTTTCTTAACAGCTGACCAGCAACAATTCTTTGAAAAATTCCCAAAGCAACACCCACATTAGCTTATCTTAGACTAGTTCAATTCAATTCAATTCAATTCAATTCAGTTCAGTTCAGTTCAGTTCAGTTCAGTTCAGTTCAATTCAATTCAATTCAATTCAATTCAATTTAATTTAATTTAATTTAATTTAATTTAATTTAATTCAATTCAATTCAAGTCAGTTCAATTCAATTCAATTCACCAAATCACAGCAACAGTTGCCTCAGGGTGCTGACCCTACAGTAATACAAAGGAAAAACCCAACAATCAAAACGACCCCTATGAGCAGCACTTGGTGACAGTGGGAAGAAAAAAACTCCCTTTTATCAGGAAGAAACCTCCAGCAGATCCAGGCTCAGGGAGGGGCAGTCATCTGCCTTGACTGGTTGAGGGTGAGGAGAGTGAGACAGGACGGAAGACACACTGTGGAAGAGAGCCAGAGATTAATAATAACTAATGATTAAATGCAGAGTGAGGTATAAACACAGAGAGAGTGAAAAGAGGTTAGTGAAGAAGGAACCCCTCAGTAGTCTAAATCTAAGTAAGGGAGGGTTCAGGGTCACCTGAAACAGCCCTAACTATGAGTTTTATCAAAAAGGAAAGTTTTAATCCGAATATTAAGAATAGAGAGGGTGTCTGTCTCCTGAATCCAACAATTCTTTGAAAAATTCACAAAGCAACACCCACATTAGGTTATCTTAGACTAGTTCAATTCAATTCAATTCAATTCAATTCAATTCAATTCAATTCAATTCTGAAAGCTGAAGGCTCTGCCTCCCATTCTACACTTAAATATCCTAGGAACCACAAGTAAGCCAGCAGTCTGAGAGTGAAGTGCTCTGTTGGAGTTACACAATACTATGAGGTCTTTAAGATAAAATAGGGCCTGATTATTTAAGTCAGTAATTTTTTGAGACTATTTAATAGAAAAAAATGATATTGTACTCATAAATATACATACATTAGTGTGTAATTAACACAAATAATTGATGCAGTCTCATAAACTTATAATTAAACCATTAAAAAATGAATTGGTCTTTACTTTGTGGAGGCTGCAATGTTCCCCCACCATATTTCAATACAGTGGCCAAGAAGGACATCTCTTTTCACACTAATCGCCAGGCAGAGGAGAAGAGAACTCATAGGCATGCTCATGTTGTGGAGGGACACTTAAATTTGTGCCTGCAACTTCAGACCCAGCATCATTCCTATGTTTTATTCAGAAAAGGGGTCCCCATCCCCCAAGAAGTGAAAATGCGAAGAGATGACACAACACCACCGGCATGTTAAACTGAAATGACGCCAGGGCTCTAACACATGAAAATGTGCATAAGCATTTATTCCTGATATTGTCAGCAGATTACACGTGCAGCCCCTCCATTTCCAGACAGCTGACAAGAGCGGCTAAACAACAGCAGCTGGTTATAAGCTAACACTGTCAGCTGATGTTAGACGCGAGTGTCCAAAAAATCACACGTTCCCTTTGATAAACAGTTTGATTTGTGTTTGAGATTTTGAGTTTATTCACTAAACCTCTGAGTTCAACAATGTTAGAGCCACTTCAAAGAAAGTTTCACTAATGTCAGCTAACAGCAGTGCTTACCAACAGCAAAGATCTGGATACTCACCTCAGTAACACTGTCATCAGTTAAAAGTGAGCTTCACTGACTTCATCCATCCTTTTTCTTCCACTTATCTTTTTCTTCCTGGACAATAATCCAGCCTAGGAGTGATAAATGCCTGGACTAGTTTTTCAGCATCACTCTGAGACAGAATGTTTATAATTTTAGAGATTTTGAGCAAATCCAAGAAAGCAGTCCTACACATTTGTTTAATATGTGCATTGACGATCATCTGATCAATAATGACTCCACGATACCTCACAGTGTTACTGGAGGCCAAGGTAATGCCATCCAGAGTAAGTATCTCGTTAGACACCATGTTTCTAAGATTTGTAGGGCAGAGTACAACAACCTGTTGTTGGAGATTGTTTTTAGTTCTGGCTTGTTATTTTTACAATACATGTAAATACCATATTTATTTGCATTAACTTTCACTTGTGGTCCTTTCTTTCAATCTTGGCTGTTTACTTTTTCCTTTTAAGCTTTTGTTCTCAATCATATGCCACTCCCACATCCCCTAGACTCACGGGACACAACAGCTTCTCATTTACATGAACAAATTGCAATCTCTTAGATAGCTATGTGACCCAGTCTGACAAAATAAGTTGGAAGTTGCTGGGGCTAATTCTTAGGCCAATAAAATATGAATGTATTGTTGGTCATTTTTGGGTTCAGGATGTTCTAAGCAACAAGGGAGAGATTGCTAACATGTTCTGAGGGCTCATACGGGCTACCAGTGCTGTCATTACTAAAATTAATTTGCATATTAAGTATACAATGTAAGTGGTTGCCTCATAGCAAGAGGGTCCTGGGTTTGAATCCACCAGCCAGTGGGGGTTTCTCTGTGAGGAGTTTGCATGTTCTCCCTGTGCTTACCCCAGCTTCCTCCCACAGTCCAGAGACCAGCATGTTCAAAAATTGGCCATAGGTGTGTGGGTGTCTCCCTGTGCTAGCCCTGCAATAGGCTGGTGACCTGTTGTTGATGCACCCCAACTTTTGACCTATGACACCTGAGGCTCCAGCATCCATGCAACCCTGAACTGTTTGTCATTTCCTGGATGTTTATGTCATTATTAGGTAATTAGAATAGATTCAAGAAGATTTAAATGAGACCAGCAAAAAAAGAAAAAAAAAGAAAAAAGAAATCCAAACACAGGGCACTATGAAAGACACATAAATCCATCCATCCATCCATCCATTCACTTCTGCTTATGCTTTTCAGGGTCGCAGGGGGGCTGGAGCCTATCCCAGCTGTCATAGGGCGAGAGGCAGGGTACTGTTAGGGATTATTTTTTACTCAGTGAATAAAGGACAAATGTTTAAAGGTAAACTCCAGTAAATTAATTAATAAACAGTGGATCAACCACATAATAAACAATTAAATAATATATTAGACAGAGAGCAACAGATCAGAAAGTACTAGACTAACTTCTCTGTTTCAGTGCATCTTATCTTGAGGACCGGCCACAGAACGTACAATTAAAACATCACCAACGTCACCATGTCCTGTCATTAATCTGGACAAGATTTCTCTATGACAAATTAAAACATCAGGAAGATGATGTGCTTCATGACTCCACAGCTGAGGAATCTGGGCCATGAAAAACCAACTTGAACAAGACTGAATGACGAAGGTCAACTCGTAGCGCCCGGGCTCAGAGAGAGAGAGAGAGAGAGTGCACACTCTTACTCTGAGTCCCCACATTAATATATTAAATATCTTACTTTTTTAATTAAAGTGTTTCAGGTGTCTTCCTTCATAAACAACCTGTCAGTACACCCTGTACAGGTTGCCAGCCTGTTGCAGGGCCAACACAGAGAGACAGACAACCACTCACACTCACATTCACACCTATGGGGAATTTAGAGTTTCCAGTTAACCTAATCCCAGTAAGTGCATGTCTTTGGACTGTGGGAGGAAACCGGAGTACCTGGAGAAAACCCACACAGACATGGGGAGAACATGCAAACTCCACACAGAGAGAGAGGGTGGGGCCTGGGCCAAGGTGGAATCAAACCCAGGCCTTCCAGATTGTATTCTAACTGTGAGGCAGCAGTGCTAACCACCGTGCCACCGCACTGCCCTATAAATGCATTTTCTAAAAATTAAGACCATAATGCTTATTCTTACAGCTCAGCTTTGTTTCTGTCTGAAGATCTCCAGCTCTTCAGGTTTCATAGACTAAAAACTCTTTATCATTAACTTTTATCAGTGCAAACAAAATTACTAAACAAGCAAAGTAAGCAGATACTGCACAACAATATGAACAATACTTCACTTTCTCACTTTTATGTATCACTGCCGGATTTTTATATGCAAAGTACACAAAACACAACAGTGGTTTGTCTTTGTAAAATGAAAATTTAATCTAATACACAGATTCAGTACAACCTCTATATTATGATAAACATGATAATGGGTGGTTGAACACATCTATTTTTATATTTCGGCTTTATTTTTTGCATGCATTTTCTCAAAATGTAAATTCACTTATTTTGTAAACTATTAATAAAATTCAAACAAAAAGAAACAAGGCTAAGTTCATGTATTCTGTTCAGTATTGTCACACAATTTCATTCACTAATCTGAACTAATAAGTTAGAATCTTAAACTTGGCTATATATATGCAACACCACACAGTGGTTCATGAACAGTGACTAAACCACACAGTGGTTCAGTCACTGTTCATGAATCCATTGTAATGGAGCCCCTATAGGTCCTGTCTATCATGGGTATATCTGATAAGGAAAAGAAAAAAAAGTCACTATCTTTTGATATGAAGCTCAAAGTTTACAGTGTCATCATTTGTAGTTTTACCCCAGAAGCACATAAAACACATGTTCTAATTTCTGATACATTTTTGCAATGCGTTACATTGTAGCTTTAATAATTGAGTCTTCCTCTGGAATGAGAAATTATTCACAGACATTTTTAAGTTATTTTTAATGCTGATTTTCTCATAAAGCGGTTGAAATCATATGAGTACTTATATGTATGTATATAAGCATTGTCCTTTTGGTAGCTTGATACAATAGTTTAAAGAGAGATAAATTAAGCATTGATGGATGGGTGGTGGTGGAGTAAGTGCTTATTCACTAGCGTTTGCTTTCACTCTAGTTAGATGTTACAGTATGCCAAAGTAAAGATCAAAATGCAGGATGCAACAAAAGGCAAATGAACTGAAGGGGAGCTTTAATAATTGATATATAAGCTTGACATAAACAAATAACAAATAATATTTAAATGAATCACCCAAATGTGATTTACGAAGGGTTGAGGCACACAATTTACTGCAAGTTGTGCTAAACTTAATGCCAAACAAAGCACATCTTATGCTTGATATGGCTGTGATACAGTGACGTGCGGTGAGGGTCGTGACTGGTGAGGCACTGACGTCATCACATCAGATTTACAAACATATAGCTTATTCACCATTTGATTGGCAACAGTTGTTTTGTTTAACATTAACATAGTCTGAAGCAAACCTTTTAGCTCCGGTGTTGGTCTTCCTTTAATTATTATCTTCTGCTTTGATTGAAAGTCCAGTTTAGAAAATTCTTTCAGTTGAGTTATGTAATCTTCCATGTTGAACATAAGGCCAAGCAACAGGAAAAACTAACTGGCCTTGCTAACTGTTTATGGTAGCTTGCCGCCGAGGAGTCGTAGAGTCCCTGGGATCACCAGCGCCCCCTACCATGAGGCACGAGAACTGCGTGCCTCACCTAGTGTCTCTTCGCAGCAGTTTCATGATCGCTCCACACAAGAATGCATTACACACATACAGTTGTTAATGAAAAAAACAACAAAAAAAAACTGTGCATTATATACACCAGCTAAAATATAGAAATTTAGTTCATATAGTAAAAGTGTTAGAACATTTTAATAGCCACATGCAAAGGGAAAGTAATCCGGTCTCACTGCATAGCATGCCAGCACAGTTAGTAGTCATTGGCAATGACTATACTGAGCCGCACCACGGATTGCGCAATCCGTGGTGCGGCTCGCCGGGCTGGTGCCTCACCGTTCGTCTCTTAGTATTTGACCGGCAAATGCGAAAATTCAGCGATTTTGAAAAAACTAATCTAAAAATGGTGTAGTTAAATGGAAAAGAACTTTAAAATACAAATCACTGAATGAATATAACCATTTAATTTATTTTTTAATTTTATATTTCCACGATGACAGGTGAGGCCGTGCCTCACCTGCCTCCCCTGACTGCACGTCACTGCTGTGATAGTTGCTTGTAGGAGTGTTTATTTATTTGGAATGAAAGGGGGACATATTATCAGAATGAGTGCATAATTATCACTTTGGGTGGGTGGCTCAAAGCTGTAAGTGCAGTGCCGCAACTCTGGCTTTATCCTAAAACTCTTTACTCAGTACTCAAGAATGTTTAGAGATGAGCCCCACTTATTTCTGCTTTTCAGTAGTACTGTTTTTTTTTTTATGAAACAGTTACAACAAGCCACTGCTTTCTATTGAATGAGCTATAACAAACCAAATTCAAAGGTCTGTCAAAATACAATTATTAATCAAACTGCACTTATGTGTTAGATTAATGGCTGAAACTTACAATATGTGACTGCTGAAAAAACAAACAAACCCCCCAACAAGCCTTGATCAATATGTGCATTTACACAAGTGACACAGTAGCAGTACCTTTATTAACACAGGGACTGCATGTGATCTAACAGATCAGCTGTTATACACAGAAATGAAGTTTAAAAGGTAGAACAGGTTGTAATAATGCAGCTCTTCTGATAGAAATTGTTGAGCGCTGTGTGTGAGATCCTAAAGACTGAGACTCAGTTCAGGGGGTTGGCCTGGTGTGGAAGACAGTGATAGAGATGGAGATGGAGCTGTTCTGGAGGCCGGCCTGCAGGCCTCAGCTCTGGAGGTATGGAATCCAGTGGCTCAGTGACGATGGGCTCAGATAACTCTGGACCCACCGGCTAAGACTTCGATGAAGTGAGACCCACTAAAGACTCTGGAGTCTGGGACTGCACAAGGCACTCAGACCTTAATGGTTCAGGATCTGGCAGTTCCAGCTCAGGCTTGGGATGCACAGGATACATGGGATGCACACGATACTTGGAATAAACAGGATGCTTGGGATACACATGATGTGCATAGTTAGCCAGCACTGGTTGCTCAGAGTTGCTTAGGATTTATAGGGTCACCATCTGAGGCGCAATCTCTGAGGCAGCTTGCACTTACTCTCATGGTGCTGACACAGAATCTGGGGAAGTGCCGGCTGGAAGAAGAAACACTGGCAGGGACCAGGTGTAAGTAGACGTGCACTGGGACACGGTCTGGCTGGGACCAGCATTGATCTTCTGCTTCCCTCTTCCATCACTCATGAACAAGACCCCAAGATACTTAAATTTCTCCACTTGGCCAGCAGGTCGTCCCTGACTCAGAGTGGGCATTCCAACCTTTTCTGGCTGAGGACCATTCTCATGAATTCTAATGAAGTCAGCAGAACCACATCATTTTCAAAAAGCAGAGATGAGATTCTGAGGCCACCGAGGCAAAAGCCTTCCACGATACTCATGCAGCACTGAGTGTGATCCCCCTATAGTTGGAACTCACGCTCCAGTCCATCTTCTTAAAGATGGGAACCATCGCCGCAGTCTGCCAACCCAGAGGCACCACCAGGGATCTCCATGTAATGTTGCAGAAGCATTTCAACCAAGACAGCTCATTCTCTTTCTCTTGACAATACTTTCTTTAAAGATACAACACAGTTTGGGATCAACTTGAATGAAAGGCAGATGTAAAATGTAAATGTGAGATCAGTCAAATGTGACATATTTGGATGTGAAATGTGAAAATGTGAAATTTGAATCCCCATCATTCCTATGTGCTTATACACTCCCCTCCCAAAGTAATAGAGAAGTGAGGTCAATCCCTTTATTTTTGCTGTAGAGACAATATGAGACAAAAAATCTTAGCTTTAACATCTTAGCTTTTATTTCCATGTATTTTCATCTGGATCTGAACAACAGTTCTGAAGATGGAAAGCAAAAACAGCAAAAATACACCAGAAATAAAGGGATTGTCCTCACCCTTCCAATACTTTGTATGTTGTCAATACAAACAATGGCAGTGATAAGCACAGCTTTAAATAGCCCTATATAGCATTATTATCCTTTTGCCCTTCAGAACAATCTACTGACCTTGAAGGGGAGGTCAGAGATCAAATGTGACATGATATTTTAAATCTTTATACAGTAATTTCTATGCGTTGACAATACACACCACACTTGTAAGAATCATAGTTTCTAAGTTATAGGGGTTGTTGTCAATTTGCGACCAATAAATCATGGTCCTGGTCAGGCATTATTTAATTACCATCTTTTGTGATCCCTTTCTGTTTCCCCTGTAGTTGCTTGTTTTTTTTTTTTTGGGGGGGGGGGGGGGGGGGACTTTTCTTCCCTGCCTGGTTCAGTTGATTGGTTAATTGATTGGTTTGTTTTGTTCTTAGTGTCCTCTGTTTTTAGTCAGTCTCTTCTCCATATTATCTTCTGTCTCTGTGTCAAGTTCGCATGTCTTAGTCCTGCTCTCATCGTCTTGTGCTACTTATTTCCTGTCTTATTTTGATAGTCTCTTGTCTCTCATGTTTTGTACTTGGTTCTGCTTCCCTTGTCTTGTCTTCAGTGATTAATCCCAGCTGTTCTTCTGCCTGTTTCCTCTCCCCTTGTTACCTCATGTGTATATATTGTCTTAGTCTTCCTCTGTTCTTTGTCACATCGTCTGTCCTCTTGCAGTGTGTTCTCCACTTCCATGTGTTTCCACAAATTCTTAGGTTGTACTTCTAGCTCCAGCAGAGCCCTGTCTGTATTTTGTTTAATCTGTGAGTTGCCACCAAATAAAGCTGAGTATTTTTGAGTCCTGCACTGGGGTCCTATTCCTACTTTCCACAAAGCGGTCAATGACAAATGATGCTTTTAGATGATACACTCTAGGTTCTGGTGTAAAAGTTCCTGAGAATCCTGGATCCTGGTCCAGATTTTAAGTCTCTTGGGGCATACAGTACAAGCTGGCCCTTTCAGACTTTCTTCACCATAGCAATGATGTGGCAAAAACCATGACCAGTCCTAAGTGATGTGCACACCTTCACCACTGATCCAGAGTGGGTGGTAGTTCACCTGCTACTGTCTGCTAAAGTCCACATCAATTTTTATAGTTTTTCTGAGCTTTAGTTTGAGGTTATACAATTATCATCTAAAAAATTAATTCCTATGAGTTCATATGATTGAAGGTCATATAGAAAATATGAAACACTGAATGTAATTTTTGCCCAACCTGTAAGAAGAATTAATAATGATTTATTGATTTTGGCACAGATTGGCAAGAGAATTGTGAAATGTCTGTGTTCAAAATGTAAGCCTTACACACTTCATCTGGATTATTACATGAAAACTGTGCACACATTATTATCATTATTACAACCAATGATAACAGCAGAAACATTTATCTGACTTATTAAACTTTTGCTACTTTTGTATCTGTACTTGTTTTAATGAGCCATGTAAGCAGAAAACCAATATTATAGATACTACTTTTATTGTTGTTGTTGAAGGGTACTCTCTGAAGGTCATATTTGTGAGAGTTACCAAGCTGAAGATTAATTGCTCTCTAAGGGCAAAAGACATAATGACCCGTTGACCACCTGATAATTTCAACAGTTACATCACTTAATTTACCTACCCATAACGAGGACAAATGAAGCAAAAATTCTCTGGTGTAAAGACTGAGTGTTTGTTATAACACATTAGATCAATGTCACAGATCTTTATTTACAGAGGTAAATGGGAGAAAAATCCCATGAGTCCTGCTCATTGTAGCCAGTTGGGTCATAATTAGCTGTTTAGAGACTGGCTGTAGTCAGGCCACTCCTGAGGTTTGGTCTGTTTTTCATGCAGTGCAGGTGACATGGGCCATAATACAGGTCACTCATTACATCACCGTGGGCTGTCAGTTTAATTTGTGTAACTAATATTAAAGTGATATATATACCTTAAAGGGCCATGTTTACATTATGAAAGTAAATTGCATCATATAATTGGAAATAACCACACACACACACACACACACACACACATCATTATAGTGTATTATATTGTCACATTCTGAACTTTCTGACTTCCTAAATGTCACAGCTACACAGACAGAGCCCACAATCAATTTATTACTAGCAAAAGGGAAAGGAGAAGAAAAAGAGAAGAAAGTAGTTGCAGATCATTTACATCAAAATAATATTGATCAAAAGAGTATTATTTGTTATTTGCAAAGCTTTGAGAGTTTGACGATCCTCTACTTTGCTATGCAGATGTGTTTGAGGAGCTTCTAAAAGCAGGGAACCTTATCAACATGGTATGCACAGACCAGTCAACAGTTAAGACTTTTACAATATATTGCCAGAAATCATTGAATTCAAATCACTTCCATGGCCACAGGTGTATAAATCAAGCACCTAGGCATGCAGACTGCTTCTACAAACAATCGTGAAAGAATGGGTCGCTCTCAGAATTCCAGCGTGGTACCGTGATACCCAGAGGTGGGAAGTAACGAAGTACAAATACTTCGTTATTGTACTTAAGTAGATTTTTCAGGTATCTGTACTTTACTTAAGTATTTATTTTTCTGACTACTTTTTACTTTTACTCCCTACATTTTTACACAAGTATCTGTACTTTCTACTTCTTACATTTTCAAACAGTCTCGTTACTTTTTAACACGTCAGAGAGAAGTTTGCATTTCCGGTCAGTGCGCCGTCAAAAATCAAGCGATCTGAGCCTAAACGGAGGAATATTAACATATAAGAGACAATCGTACTGGCGTATCCTCCATCACCGGGGCTTATCGGGTACAAAGGGATTAAATACACAAACCCATATAATTAATGTATCATTTATAGCGCTATAATCAGGGGTCACAGCGGGCCGGACCGAGTCCGTAAGTTATGCTCGCAGGACATAAACAGCTTAGCTGAAGAGGAGCGAACATGAAGGGAGTAACGTGTGGCAGGTAAATGCAACGTTTTTAAATGCTCAACAAATATCAGCAAACACACAAAGTGTGTGCAGTTTGTCACACAGTGTGTCTGCTAGCTAAAAGAAGAGCTGCTGCATTTCAGGGAGAGCAAAGAGAGAAGTTCACTCAGAGATGGAGAAAGAGGACAGGAGAGGAAGAAGAGAGGCTAGAATAAAAGGTAAGGACTGGAAAATAAACTGAAGTATGCTGACTTTGTGTTATTCAAAGATTGGATGAAAATACTGCAGTTTAGTACGTAATAAACAGGTTATCTTGTTGTACTGTATTTACAGTAAAGCTCTGTGTTGGACTGGAGCACAGTGTTTGTGTTGATGGTCAGAGTTACAGGTTACATCAGTGCAGCAGAGATGAGTTTGAATCAAAGCTGCTGATGCTGAGATTCATTCACTGAATCCAACATTTCTACAGCCTGTATGCTGTCAGTGTAGGGGATGGAGATCAGCTCAGAGAGCTGTGAAATACTGGGTTACATCTTTGTGAGTTCACTTCATCCACACAGAGCAGTAAACCTCAGAGCAGCAGCAGCAGGTCAGCTGATCACAGCCTGCACACCAACATCATTTACTGCAGCTCACAGTAGAAAGTTGTGATTCTTCTCCCCATGCAGAGCCACTACAGCTGATCTTAGGGTTCCTCCACCTTCTGAATCCCACTGTAACCCCTGAGTATCCTCATGTTGGTGTTTAGGTGGAGACACAGTCACCCTCTACTATGGAGGACACAGAGAACAGAGCTGTGCTTAAATTCCCTTTAACAGTTTGTGATTCAAGCTGAGTACATTCATTAGAATTAAAATTTAGATTGGACTAACGTTTGTGTTCTCATGTATTATTTTATATTATTACAATAATGTATAATAAGGTTCAGTTAGCTTTACACAAAAATAGCAGGTAGAAACGTCCTCCAAAGAGCTACTTTTACTTTCTTACTTTGAGTAAATTTCAGAGCCTGTACTTTTTTACTTTTACTTAAGTAAAGAAGTTGAACCAGTACTTCGACTTTTACCAAAGTATTTTTTAACACAAGTACTTGTACTTCTACTTAAGTACAGAATGTTAGTACTTTTGCCACCTCTGGTGATACCTGAGCACCATCCCGGGCAACGATAGTTTTAACTCTGTGTAATGAAGACCAATGTAGGCACTTTCAAAGTCTCAAATTTAACTCTATTGGGGTTGAATTAAATCTTCTGATTTTGTTGTGCAAGTTATGAGAACTCAGAATCTCATCGTTACATGATTAGCCCCCCCATTCACTCACTAAAAACCATATTTCCTAGTATTTCCTGTTGTACCACAGTGACAGGGTTATGTTTACCTCAAGTAGTGAAGTTAGTGTTTTTTTTTCTAGCTGTCTGTTTAATTAGTAGTATTTTAACACACTTGTACTCAGCCCTACTATTTTAGTATGCTTAGACTATCATTTCAGATTATGTCCCCTCTAGTGTTTCAGCAGACAGAAAATTTTTTTGCTGCAATAATTTTCAATAATTATGAAGAGCTGAAGAATTTTGAGTCGATTTTTTTTATGCATGTAAACATCATGTAGCTGATGGAGATGGTTTAACAGGAAAGTAGATGAGGCTGAACTCTGAGTGGCCTTGCCACCCCCTCATTCTGAGCGTCCTGAGGCATCCGGCTCAGTTTGAGCCTTGTCCAGAGCCGCTAGCACTGCAGTCGGCCCCTTGATCTGTTTCACTTCCATGGGGGCCCCGGCCCTTAGATCTGGTCCCTTAGCCTGGGCGACCCCCTGAACTACTTGGACTTTGTTGTTGGCCCCTGCCCTGCCTCGTCCCCAGTGTTTTTGGGTTGTGGACTTTTGCCCAGCCTTGTGCTGCTGCTTTTTTGTTTTGTTTTTGGCCCCTGTTTGGACTCTTGTACTTGTACTCTTTCGGTGTTTGCAGTGTCATGTTCGTTTGGTTAAGTTTTGTTATATCGCTGATTATGTTTATTAGTTTTCTTATTGTGTAGATTCTCATTTTGTTATGGTTTTGAGTTTAGTCTGGTTATTGTATCCTGTTGTCTTCCTGCTTCTCAGTGTTCCAGTGTCTGTTAGTTCCTGGTCTCTTGTCTGTCCTGTTCCTCATGTGTTTAGTCTGCGTTTGTGTCTTGTTTGGTTACTTCCTGTTTTAGTTTGACAGTCCTGTGTTCCCTGTGTGTTGTGTTGAGTTTTGCTTCCTGTGTTTTCATTAATCTGATTCTGTCCACCTGTTCTCCCCAGCTATTTGCTGTTATTGTCATTCCCTGTGTATATATTATCTGCATCTCCCGCTGTTCTCTGTCATGTCCTCCCTCATGGAAGTGTGGGTTTTGTTCTGTTTTGTTGCTGTTTTCCAGTCACCCTCAGTTTTGTTAAGGTCTTATAGTTTTTGTGCTTGTTATTTTGGTTATTTGTCTATTCGGTAATAAAACCACAATCTACATTCAGTCCTGTTTTAGAGTTCTGCTTTTGGGTCCACCCCGCTCACCACACTGCTCACACATGACAAAGCAACAGTGTAACAGTTTGCATGTGTGTGTCATAACTCCTGTACAAATGCCACTGCATTACACATCTGGGTATTGCAAATAGATGGATGGAAAAACTAAAAGCTTAGAAATGTTAATCTTCTGCCATTTTATAGGATCAATATGTAAAATCTGATCGGGCTCTTTTCATAATCTGCTAATCTGTCTTAAAAGTTAATATAAATATGAGTAAGCTTGTAACATGAAGCTTGTAACATGAATTGTTCCAAAAAATTCCTGTCAGAGTAAACCTATAGAGTTTTACATTATAATACAACACAACTGACACTGCAGTCTCAACAGCAGATATAAGCCAAAACCAGATAATGCACACTATAGTGCAATTACAGCAGAGCACCAGAATATAAAGTGTGAATATGATGACAAAATAAATATATCTATATCTGTGCAATTTTGCAAACTCACTAAAAGTTATTAATGTTACATTTAATTAAAGTAATCAAATCAAAAGTGCAGACAGATCATATCACATTCAAATCTGATAGATATTCAAATCTGAGCCTACTGCAGAACAATATTTTCTGTACTGAACTGTCTTCTGTATTAACCGTCTATATTCACAGATGCAGTTAGAAAAAAATAAAGTGATCCACTGTTTTTAACAGAATGAGTCATCCTCAGTTTCAGCTGTGATGAGGAACACCACATTCAGAGCCATGAAAACACTGAAGCATGAAGAGGTCAGAGTGAATGAAGAAGCAAAACACCTTCAGTTTGTTTCTTTTTACAAATCTGAACAAAGACAATCCATATTCCTTAATGCCAATGATGTGGTGGTTTTGGTCCAATCATGTCCTTTTCATAACCATAAAATTTTATATATCTATATCTATATCTATATCTATATCTATATCTATATCTATCGCTCTCTCTCTCTATATATATATATTCTGTGATTTGTAACAGCACAGACAAATAATGTAGTAATTTTCACAGTTTTTGATAAATTAATGGTGTGTTTATTTGTATAGGGGCAGGTATGTAGCATGAGCCAATGCCACACACCACAGCATTTACAGGCTAAGCTGTATTTGTTAAAGGGGATGTGACATCATATCATATAATCTCAGTTAAGCTTCACTGTAAACTGTGCCTTTTTATGTCCTGTGGGTTCTACTACAACTGCAGGCTACAAGAACCAGCAAAAGTAGTCAGATTTGACCTTTTCACATCATTTACTAAATGGCAACTTCTCAGATGGTGTCTTCAATCCTGAATCAGATTTTATTGTCATGGTCCTGGGCCGTCTGCCCAGCGTTTGTTGTTTAATTTTATTTTCCCTGTGTTTTCCCAGTTTGTTTTGGTTTTTGCTGTTCTTAGTTCTGGCTTTATCATTTGTGGTTTCCTGGTTCCTTCATCCCTGTCTCCCCAGCGTCTGTGTTCTGGTGTCTGTTTGTCCTTTTGTCTTACCCCTGACCTTCTATGTTTCCGTATTGAGTTTTATTCTCAGTGTTGTGACTAGTCTGCATTTCTGTCCCCATGTCTGTGTCTCTGTTTCCCTGTGCCGTGTTCCTTCTTTAGTCACTTCCTGTTTTATTTTGACAGTCTTGTGTTCCCCGTGCTTTGAGTTTAGGTTTGCTTCCCCTGTTATTAGTTTCATTTGCTTCACCTGCTGTGCCCTGCTGTTTCCTCTTGCCCTGATTACCTAATGTGTATTTAAGCCCTCAGTTTTCTTCTGTTCTTTGTCGTGTTGTTGTCTATGGTCCTGCTGTGTGCGTCTTTGTTTCTTGTTCCCTCTAGTTTTAGTTCTGGCCACAGACCAGCCCAGTTTATTTGTTTATATGGCATGTATCTAATCCAAAATATAATCTTAACAAAGCAGTCTTGTTTTTTTTTTTACACAGAAAATCTGACCTCAGTTCCTGGGGCTTCGACATATGTTTACCTGAAGTTTTTTAATTTTTATGTTCACCATGTATAACAGGTTTCTGGCATAGAGCCCAGCCCCACTCCAGGAGACTGTTTCCAGAGCCCAGACCATGCATTAAGATGAGTCTATATCTACCCGCTATCTCTCAACCTCCCACACTCAGGCTCCTTCCCCACCAGAAAGGTGACATTCCAAATCCCAATAGCCAGCCTTGACACCCACAGATCGGTCTACCAGGGCATCGCCCTTGGCTGCCACCTGACACACAGTGAACCTGGCTCCTATGACTCCTCCCCCGGGTGGTGGGCCTACAAGAGGGTTCTCTTCAGGCTTCGCCTGGCCAGGCCCCATGGGCTAAGGCCCAGTGTTACATACTGTAGAGCTGTGTGGCAGGACCCAGTAGAGAGAATGATGATTGGAGAGCTCCAGTGGTGGCTGGCTAGTGAGTAGTATGGGCAGCAGATCCCTTGGCTGACTACTTTTCGTTTGTGGGACTTTATCCACCCCAGTCTTTGGTTTGAATTTTGTTGTTGATATAGTGACGTTGCTGTCTCTTTTTGTCGGATTTCCTTATCAACATAGTGGCACTGCCGTCTCCTTGTGTTGAGCTTTTTATTGATAGTGGCAGGGCCGACATTCTGAGTTGAGATTCTTCCTTCTAATTTCTAATAAAAATCAGTATTTAACAGTTGCTGCCTGTTTGGTCTTTTTGTCCCGGTTTTATCTACTGTTGCCCCACATTACCCCCAGACCTCATTGTGGGGCTGTAACACCCGGCCACAACGTGCTCTCCCTCGAGCTCCCTCACCGGGCCTGGTTCCAGGGTGGGACCGCAATAATACAATTCAGTTTTATTTCTACAGAACCAAAGATTTCTGAGCCAGGATGTTTCTAAGCTTAGAGATATTTGCAAATGCAACAAAACAGTCCTGTGTATTTGTTTAATATGTGCATTGAAGGAAATGTCCTAATAAAAAATGATTCCTTAGAGTTTTACTGAAGGCCAAGGTAATACCACCCAGAGTACGAATTCAGAAGAGGAATCTTCTGAGAATTTCATGTCAACTACAACATGGATGATTTTTAAAGTAAATTTGATATATCATATTCAGTTAACCACCTTGTGTATCAGACGGCAGTTTGCTAGTTTTGATGGTAGCGATGAGTTCTGATAGTGAACCAGTGAAATTCTCAGCCTGGCATGATGTTGGCCCAGAGCGATCAACAGCTGGATTCAGAATTTCATCTCAGCCATCAAGGATGATTTCAAATAAATTTTTTGATATCACAGAATAAAAGAACACATCTTGATTAGAAAAAAATGCTACTGAATGTTCTCTTAATTTCCTCAAAATAACGAGAGACCGATGACAGCTCACTTATCAGTCTACTGTTTACCTCAGCTGTCAATGTCAGATGAAAATCGTCCACCTTTATTTACTCTGGAGGAGACTGTAAAACTTTATGAAAGGAATCAGATATGAATTGGTGAGTCAGTGAAACCCACTTCTGATCGATGACAGTGTTACTAACGTGAGTTGTTGAGGGAATGCTGAACTTTTCTGGCAGTAAGCCCTGCTGCTTTTGCCTCTGTCGGCTTTTGGTTAGTTGCTGTAAGCTGGAATTAGTGAAACTGTCTTTGAAGTGGATCTAATGCTGGACACCAACACTTAGTGAATAAAGTCTCATATGATGTAAGAATGCAATTCAACTGTTTATCAAAGGGAAGAGTCATTTTCAGGACACTCGAGCCTAACATTAACTGGTTTGTCCGAAGACAGGAGGCTTGTATGTCTAATCTGCTGTCAATAAGTAATTGTGGCAATACAGGGAATTAATAAACGTGTTTATGCACTTTTTTGTGTGTTAGAGCTCTGATTTCAGTTCAGGAAATGAAGCTTGAGGTGAGGAAGAAGAGGATGGCATTTTATTAAGATGCTGGTGGTGCTGTCTCTTTCCTTCCCATTTTCACTTCTTTGGTGAAGGGGACTCCTTCTTAGATGATAAAAACATAGGTATGATACTTCATATCTTGAGTCTGAAGGTGCAGACATGAATTTAAATGTCCCTCCATGGATGCAAACACCTATGAGTTCTCTTCTCCTCCACCTCTAGCCTACTATGTAAATGGCTGCTCTCTAGTCACTTATCTATATTCATGAGTGCAATATCCTTTTTTTCCCCAATTAAATAACCTAAAAAAAATTACTGACTGCAAAGTTTTTAGAGGAGAATATTTAATTGAAATTTACTGTAGCAATTTACTGCAAGTTGTACTAAATTTGCTGGCAAAATAAGCACATTTTATTTTGTGCCAGATGCAGTTATAATTGCTCATTTATTTTAAAACTGAGGGAGAACTGTTCTCAGAACAAATTAAATCAACAAACAAATCAAAGACAAGATCAATGCATACATTAATTATTTATTTCTGACATTTAAATCAACATATCTTTATATGTACTCAATAGCTCCATATTTACATTTCCATATGTACCTAAGTTTACCATATACACATATATATTACCAGAGGTGGCAAAAGTACTGACATTCTGTACTTAAGTAGAAGTACAAGTACTTGTGTTAAAAAATACTTTGGTAAAAGTCGAAGTACTGGTTCAACTTCTTTACTTAAGTAAAAGTAAAAAAGTACAGGCTCTGAAATTTACTCAAAGTAAGAAAGTAAAAGTAGCTCTTTGGAGGACGTTTCTACCTGCTATTTTTGTGTAAAGCTAACTGAACCTTATTATATATTATTGTAATAATATAAAATAATACATGAGAACACAAACGTTATTCCAATCTAAATTTTAATTCTAATGAATGCTCTCAGCTTGAATCACAAACTGTGAAAGGGAATTTAAGCACAGCTCTGTTCTCTGTGTCCTCCATAGTAGAGGGTGACTGTGTCTCCACCTAAACACAAACATGAGGATACTCAGGGGTTACAGTGGGATTCAGAAGGTGGAGGAACCCTAAGATCAGCTGTAGTGGCTCTGCATGGGGAGAAGAATCACAACTTTCTATTGTGAGCTCCAGTAAATGATGTTGGTGTGCAGGCTGTGATCAGCTGACCTGCTGCTGCTGCTCTGAGGTTTACTGCTCTGTGTGGATGAACTGAACTCACAAAGATGTAACCCAGTATTTCACAGCTATCTGAGCTGATCTCCATCCCCTACACTGACAGCATACAGGCTGTAGAAATGTTGGATTCAGTGAATGAATCTCAGCATCAGCAGCTTTGATTCAAACTCATCTCTGCTGCACTGATGTAACCTGTAACTCTGACCATGAACACAAAGTGCACCAACACAGAGCTTTACCGTAAATACAGTACAACAAGATAACCTGTTTATTACGTACTAAACTGCAGCGTTTTCATAGAATCTTTGAATAACACAAAGTCAGTATACTTCAGTTTATTTTCCAGTCCTTACCTTTAATTCTAGCCTCTCTTCTTCCTCTCCTGTCCTCTTTCTCCATCTCTGAGTGAACTTCTCTCTCTTTGCTCTCCCTGAAATGCAGCAGCTCTTCTTTTAGCTAGCAGACACACTGTGTGACAAACTGCACACACTTTGTGTGTTTGCTGATATTTGTTGAGCATTTAAAAACGTTGCATTTACCTGCCACACGTTACTCCCTTCATGCTCGCTCCTCTTCAGTAGCGCTAGCTAAGCTGTTTATGTCCCGCGAGCATAACTTACGGATTCGGTCCGGCCCGCTGTGACCCCTGATTATAGCGCTAAAAATGAGACATTAATTACATGGGTTTGTGTGTTTAATCCCTTTGTACCCGATAAGCCCCGGTGATGGAGGATTCGCCAGTACGATTGTCTCTTATATGTTAATATTCCTCCGTTTAGGCTCAGATCGCTTGATGACTGACGGCGCACTGACCGGAAACGCAAACTTCTCCCTGACGTGTTAAAAAGTAACGAGTCTGTTTTGAAAATGTAAGAAGTAGAAAGTACCGATACTTGTGTAAAAATGTAGGGAGTAAAAGTAAAAAGTACTCAGAAAAATAAATACTCAAGTAAAGTACAGATACCTAAAAATCTACTTAAGTACAGTAACGAAGTATTTGTACTTCGTTACTTCCCACCTCTGTATATAACATTATGTTGACAATATAAAAACAATACTCAAAAGAAAATAAAACAATGTGAAAAAGAGAAGGAAAGAAAGAAAAGAAAAAAAATGAATCTGAAATGAAGTAGGAAGAATTATACAATTACTTATTAATTCCTACCCCATATTCAGCACTTTGTCCATAGATTATACAGTATGTAACAATCCCACAACTTGTTTTGTCCAGCGTATACCTTAATCCCCCTTAAATACACAACATGAAAAGAAAACATGTTTACACTTTGTATACCTGGCTGTTATTGCCATTGCTGATTATATTAATCCCGATCCCTAGGTACCCAGTTTTCTATTCAATTTTCAGCATGTGGTCCAGTCACAGTGTTGTTAACACATGGACAGCTCGGGTTTTGATGGTAAACAATGTTTCATGTTCTTCTACACATAGTACAGGTCATCTGCTACACATTACTAAATTACAGGTTGATTCAGTGAAATAGTTTGTAATAATGCTGCTCTCCTCTGGATACATCCTGCACTCAACACACAATCTCCACCAACTTGTAACAGGAGAGTTTGTCATAACAAAAGTGGTAATTCTGCTTCAACCTCCTCTTATTGATATGAATTGCCAAAGAGAGAAGCACACACATGAAAGCTGTGCTTACACTATTGTTTTTTTTAAATAATATGTTACTAAACCTTTACAATCCCACACTGAGCATGCTCAATTTTGACCCACTAATCTGTGCTGCTCTCGACAGAATGCTGGTCATTACTGAAATAAAATTAAAATGCTTAATTGTTAGCGGATCCCATGCAGAATCTTCCTCTCCCAACTTTCCATTTTTGCAATTGTAGCATCTTGCTAATCTACTGGTTAACAAAATGGGCCCTAAGAATCCAAACCCAAAGTGAGGGACTGTTATGTGATTTTAATGGACATAGCAGTATGTTACCATGCCTCACATTTAACAAATTTACTGTAAGAGGCATGCAGGTAAGATTGTGGTTTTTAATAAAAAGGAGAAAGAAGTCAGGTACATCAATATTATATAGTGAACATTGGATGGGATAAATACATTACACAACATTTATTTCAAGGATTACCACCAACTTATCATTTTTTTAACATCCCTTTACTTGGCAGAACAACCCCTTGAGCCGTTTAGAAATTTCTTTCATTTTTAGTCCATATATGATTGGATTAAATAGCGGATGATACAAAACAACTTGTAAAGTCAGTATTAAACGTACAGTCTTTGAAATATCAAATTCCAGTCGAAGTATAAAAACCTCACATGTACAGAACAATGAATAGTTCAGTAAAACCAGCAGGTGAGGTAAACAGGTCTGTGCAGCTTTTTTCCTGACTTCTCCACACCTTTGATAGGATATTATAAGAATCTTTGTGTAAGTGAAAACTATGTAGAGCATAGGAAAAAATGCAACATTGAGCAAAACAATCACACCATAAACAGACAGAAGTCTTGAACTCACACAGTGAAGTTTGTAAACTGAATTATTGCAAAATATTCCTTGCAGAGTAAAGGTACACACTCTTGTAGTAGCACTTAGTACTGATGATCCTGCAACCTGACAAGCAGGCACAATCCAAGCTAAGACCAAGAACACACAAACTGTAGTTTTTCTCATGATAGCTGGATATTGCAAAGGTTTGCATATAGACACATATCTGTCATAGGCCATGGCTGCCAACAGTATAAATTCTGATGCCCCTGAAGTGTATAAAAAAAAATACTGAAGGTGGCACATTGTGTATGATATGATCTGTTTTTCAGATAAAACATCAAGCAAAAGCTTTGGGTAGATAGTTGTGCTGTAAAAAGTAGAATTAATCAGCAAAGCTGCAATAAAAATATACATGGGCTCATGAAGGCTTTGATGAATCACAATCAGACAAACAATGATGGCATTAGAGCAAATTATTAGAGCATATAGTGTAAAAATAATCACAAAATAGACATATCTGTACTTTTCCACCTCTACATACCCATCAAGAGTTATGTAAGTTAAATTAATTTTATCGTCCATTCGAATTGTCAGAAACGTGAGTTAAATAGCAGATATTCTATCTACCTATAATACTGAGTCTATATTTGAAATGATTCACTCTAAATTGCATGTATGAGATCCTATCTGCAGTTCAGATGGAATATGGTCTGAGCTTGCCATGTGTTTTTATCACAGTGTTTCAACCTCCATGGATTTCATTGAACTCTCCACCAAAAGAGGCATTTACATCACCTTTGTCAACCTCTGGATAATTGTTTTGCTGGGCTGCAAGGCAGCTTTGCAGCCCAATCTGTAAGTAATCTGTAAGTAAGTAATCTAAGATTCTGAATGAAATCAATGTAGTATGGCTAAGTCTTGATTCTGTATTTGCATGCAAAATAGAATCAGAACCTTCTTTAGGCTTAGACACTCAGTTTGTTCATAACCTGTTCTTTTAGTGTTAAGCATAATACAGAGAAAAGTTCTCAGAATTCTGTGGTGTCCCATTTAAAGAAGAGTTTCTGTTGAACTTTTCATACAGATTTTCTGTCATGGCACTCAGACATTGCAAACGTGTGACAACAGCGACCTCTGGTTGGTTATATTGAAGAGCATACCTTCAGTTGAGGCAAAACTGGGTCAATAACTGAATAACTAAAGAACACAATGATTTTTGGATTTGATTGGACATTCTTGAACAAGCTGGACATTGGTTGGTCCAGCTTAAAGCAGAGAACTCGTAATCTGGAGAGGAAATGGCTAATATAGAAGATCTTGTGTACTGTTACTCTCAGTACTGTTGATATTTATTTAGACTCGCTCTCTGATTGATCTTTCTAAGTTAACTTCAAAAGTTACTTCCTCCAAACCAGCAATGTGTCTGTTAGACCCTATTCCTACGTACAAGACTACTCAAAGAAGTCCTACCAATAATAAATGCTTCGAACTTAAATACTACATGCAACAGGCTTTTAAGGTGGCAGTAATGAAAACATTACTTAAAAAGGCATCACTTGACCCAGCTGTCTTAGTTAATTATCTCCAACCTTCCTTTTCTCTCAAAAGTTCTTGAAAGAGTAGTTGTAAAACAGTTAGCGATCGTATGCAGACAAATTGTTTATTTGAAAAGTTTCAGTCAGGTTTCAAAATTCATCACAGTACAGAAACAGCATTAGTGAAGGTTACAAATGATCTTCTTACAGCCTCTAACAGTGGACTCATCTCTGTGCTTGCCCTGTTAGACCTCAGTACAGCTTTCGATACTGTTGACCATAACATTTTGTTACAGAGATTAGAGCATGCCATAGGCTTCAACCATATTTATTTAATCGATTCCAATCTGTTCATGTAAATCAGTGGTTGTCAAATCCAGGCCTCGTGGCCCAGTGTCCTGCAGGTTTTAGATGTTTCTGTGTTTCAACACACCTGAGTCAAATATAGAAGTCATTAGCAGGACTCTGGAGAACCTGACTGCATACTGAGGAGGTAATTCAGCCATTTGATTCAGGTGTGTTGAATCAGGGACACATCTAAAACCTGCAGGACACTGGGCCACGAGGCCTGGATTTGAGAACCACTGATGTAAATGGGGAGTCTTCTTCACACACTAAGGTTAATTATAGAGTACTACAGGGTTCTGTGGTAGGAACGTTTTCATTGTTATGCAGATGATACCCAGCTTTATCTATCCATGAAGTCAGTTGACACACATCACTCTGCACGACCAAATTGAGGGTGTGACCTGCACATCGCACTGATGCCCATCCATGCTTTTCTGCCAAAATATTCCCTGCTGCTACGACATTAGCATCATTGTCACGAACAACAGCTTTTACTTTCTGTGGTGTGGAATGTTGAATTTAGCAATAATATCCTCAAGCCACGCAATATTTGCTGCTGTGTGTCTCTCATCAAGAGGCAATGTTGTCAGGCTTTGGGTCTTCCTTTCCCTGTCCTCCCCAATAAAGTGACAAGTCATCCCCAGATATGCCTCTGTAGCAATACTTGTCCAAATGTTTGTAAGTGCAATGCTGTCAGTCTCCTCAAGGATGGTCTTTAACTTGTCTTTGATGTCTTCATACTTTGTTTCCATCATATTTGTGAAGTAGAATTTTGAAGGAAGTGTGTACCTGGGATTGGAAGTGGAAATTATCTTCTGAAAGCCTTCAACCTCCACCACGGACAGTGGGTGGATGTCTGCGACAATCATGTTCAAAATGCTTGGTCAACTCAGCTGCTTGTTCAGTTGAATATGGTGCGGCTGTCTGAACAAAGTTGTCCATATGACTCTGGGATTTACTGAAAAAAAGGAGTAACGAATAATTCAGTGTGCAACAGTCAGTGGCGTTTGAAAAAGGCGACTGGACTTTTTTGTTTCTTGAAGACGTTTCACCTCTCATCCGAAAGGCTTCTTCAGTTCTCAACCAAATGGTGGAGAGACCCAGGTATTTAAACCCCTGTGGGCGTAGTCCCCTGGAGGTGCCCACTACGCCCACAGGGGTTTAAAAACCTGGGTCTCTCCACCATTTGGTTGAGAACTGAAGAAGCCTTTCGGATGAGAGGTGAAACGTCTTCAAGAAACAAAAAGAAGTCCAGTCGCCTTTTTCAAGCTCCAGAGACTACTATGACCTGGATAACTGAGAATCTACACAGACACAGTCAGTGGCTCATTTTTATTGGCCCAAGTATAGTTTTGCTGGCATTTGGAAAACATATCTATTACTTGTATATTAATATAATTAATATTTATTTTATAATATAAATGAATACATTCCATAGCATTTTAAATGTGCAAAATAATGTTACTAAAGCCTTGAAATGAATCTACTTGATTCCCCCCATCCCCCTTTTATTCTCCTCCCTGTACAGTATGTTACAGGTCTAACTATAGATAAGTATAATAATAATACAGAGAAAACCCAACATTCTACTCTTAAGTATCCTAGGAACCAGAAGTAAGCCAGCAGTCTGAGAGCGAAGTGCTCTATTGGGGTGATATGGTACTATAAGGTCTTTATGATAAGATGGGGCCTGATTATTCAAGACCTTATATGTGAGGAGAAGGATTTTAAATTCTTTTCTAGATTTAACAGGGAGCCAATGAAGAGAAGCCAATATGGGAGAAATCTACTCTCTCTTTCTAGTCCCTGTCAGTACTCTAGCTGCAGCATTTTGGATCAGCTGAAGGCTTTTCAATTTCTGCAACTTTACTGTAGTTTTGTTGCTGTGTAAAACGAATGGTGGTCAATGGAAAAATATGAAAAGACACTTTCTCCATATGTACCGTTGATTTGATTAAGACCACCGGTTTTAACAGATTACAGTAACAAGCTCTGCTGTTGTGGATGCTAGTAAAATATTTTCTTTCACTCCAGCTCGGTCTTCTATATATATGTGTGTGTGTGTGTGTGTGTTTGTGTGTGTATGTGTGTGGCTTTGGCTCCACATTAAACTATATATAACAGTGTCATCTTTACTCCTGCTGTGTGTAGGAGCTACTTTGGTATAATTTTGCTTACATTATTGTTCACACTCTTGCTTCTAATACTTCTCTATTGCAGGTTTATTTTTAGCTGCAAAAGTGAATGAAATATGCTAGCTTACCTTGTGCTAGTCCCGCGGTCATGGTTCTGGGCTGTGCCCAGTGTTTTTGTGTTGTTTAATGTTTGTCAAGTTCTCATGTTTTAGTCTTGGTTCTTGTGTCCACTTCCTGTTTTATTTTGGTAGTGTCTGGTTTCTTGTGCAGTGTTTTTAGTTTTGCTTCCCCTTGACTCATCAGCATCATTGTGATCGTCAGCTGTGATCCCAGCTGTTGCCATAGTCCCTCGTTATCCCTCTGTGTATATATTGTCTGTGTTCTTGTTAGTTCTTTGTCAGGTCATTGTCTATACTTACGTGTGTGTGCTTTATGTCAAGTTGAGTCACGTTTTGTTTTGAGTGAAGTTTGTACTGCTGGCTCCCACACAGCTCATCCTGTTTTCCTGTTGGAAATAAAGCAAAGTCCAAGAAAAGCTTCTGCCTTTGGCGTCCTGCTTTGGGGTCCTCATCCTGCCAGCCACACAGCAGTACTTGACACCCGCTCTGTTGACTGGGTGCTTTCTGTTGAGATGTTGAATCATTGACGTGCTATTGTGGTAAGCTAATTCAGTTTTGCAGTTGACACATTGTACAGTATTTTCGCTTTTCTTCTGTTTAAAATGGTCCCTTTTGATATTTTTCATCTTTTTCTTTGACATTGCTCTTCGCTTCTGTCTTCCTCCACCGCACCATGAAAACAAGGTTTCTACATGAAACATGAATGTGTGAAATGTAAGCACGCTGTGCGTCAGTACAAATCCTCTGTCTGAAACATGATGACCACTGAGCAGTACATGGTTGTGTGGATTAAATGAAGCAAGGAATTTTCCATCGATTTTTCATAATCGAGTTATTCGAGTTACCCAGTAAATTGCTGCAGCCCTAGTCTGCAGTGATGCTGCCTGCCTGTTCGTTGGCTCTGGATGTGTTTAAGTCCAGGCCAAGTTGGTCCCAATGATCTTTTCTGGAGACCTGATTGTCTGTTCCTGTCCTGTTTGGTAGCCGATCCAAACCAGAGAACGATGGAGGTATACAGGACAGACTGGGTGATGGAGGTTTAGAAGATGATCAACAGCTCTTGAGGCATGTTGAACTTCTTCAGCTGATGCTGAAAGTACAACCTCTACTGGGCCTTCTTCCTAACATCCATGTGGGACGTCCAGTTCATATCCTAGGAGATTGTGGTTCCCAGGAACTCAAATGAGTCCCCAGTAGATAGTCTGTTCATCTAATTTTTTAAAAAAACAAACCACGTTAGAGACACTGGTGGCTGTGTTCTTGTGTTCTCAAATGTGTGGCACGCACACACATTTGAATGAAAATAAAAGTGGTGGCTCCATTAACACATGCTGTCTACGCAAGCCTGTTGTGTGATCTTTGTAAGAACTGAGAGGCTTATAAATGTAAAACAGACAGTGCACATTCATTTTTACGACAATATGATGTGCAATATCAGTGCAAACTTCTGATCTATCTTGAAAGCTGACATTTGTTGAAGGAGTAGTTGAATCATCTATGGCAGTGGGTGCTGACATTGAAGGACCTGCAGGGACATCAACTTTGTAATGAGAATTATACCTTAACACATTATACAAAAGTGAGCCATCACAAAATCTGTTTGTCCACTTACCTACCTCAACAGCTGAACTTGAAACCAATGCAATTACTGGTGAGTGCACCTCACTTTCAGCTGCTGGTGACTGCTCCAGGCTTTCCAGTGCTAATAATGTGCTTGATGAACCTGCCTTCAAATAATGAGGAAAAAGCTATGTTAAATCTTCCATGTCAGATAATGGTCCATTTATATGCACACCCCTTTGTTTAATCTCACCGTATTGTCATCTGCTGAAGAGGGACTTGAGGTATCCAGGGCAGGGACATTGGGTTGAACTCCAAAATATTTTAACAGTGCTCCTTAAAAAATGTGATTAAATTCTTAATGATGGAATTCAACCTAATTATTTAGCCCAACAAACTACCCATCAAACATGCTGTTTTCATCCAAAAGATATATATGTATATTTTCATAACTATACAAATGGACAAAATTACAGACTAGTAAATCAATTTGTAAAATATAAATAATAATTATGCAGCATGCAGAATTCCTGAGCATCAGTGACATATTATTGAATACACGTACCCAGCAGTTGCTTCCAGTGCTACAAGAAGTGCCATAAATATGTTGTCATTATGCTGTTAAACCACAAGATGGAATAGGTGCACCCCAAGACCACCAATGATGCATAAAAGCGAGGTCTCCTCGTCTAGCCATGCGACCTGACCAGAGTATTTCAGTAAAAGTCTGTTGCCACTGGAACAGCGAGTAAAACCAATTTATATGACTGCTTTTATAGCCTGAATATTCAATATCCCTGACATATAAGTTCCAAGGAAATCATCCAGAAACATTTTGCAATTGAGGTCAGTGACAGAGTTTTAAATGTTTTTTATTTTTTTTTTTTTACATATAGCGAAAACATAAAGACGCCATGGATGAAGGCGATACCTAGCCAGCTAGCAATCGATAACTAGCTGACTATTTGGAGTTGGTTGACAACAAAACATTCTAATTACTCATGGAAACATACCTTTGTCTTCTTTTTTTTATGTTCAATATTCTCTTTTTCTTCTCTGCTCCAGAGAGACAGGTCCTTTTCTGTGACATTTTGCTTTTGTAGTCTCATCCACCAATGATCGTAAGGTCACTTGGAGCAGTGGAGCACTGCTGATGCCGCATGCCTGCCCACACTACCCAAATGCATGCTGACACATTAAGTTATTAAGCAAGTAGTCTACTCATTAAATTAGTGTTGTTACAACAGTACAGTTTTGTAGTCTTATAATAGTTTCATATTTCTTTTAAGACATTGGCATGTTTAAAAAAAAGCCAAAAAAAAAGGAAAAGTTTCACAAGCAATTTAGGTGAGCTTGGGTCCCCTCTGGTGGTCAGGGGGCCTTATGCAGCCACATACGTCGCCTATGCCTTGGGCCGCTCTGCCTCCTGTGATCTGTTTATTAGTGTAAGTGTAACAATACAATGTTTTAATAGATAGGAAAGAGTGTATTGATACAAAGATTTACAGAATTTTACAGAACACCGGGATTTGTTTTTAATATTTCCTATTACATTAAAATACCAAAGAATCAGGTGAAATTAAATGTCATTTTCTTTGTGCACTCTTGGCAAGGGGGGTCTGAAGAAGAGTACTCTTTGTACACTTTGGAAAATGTTGATAATTGTGAATGACCCCTAAGTGCATGTGCACGAATAACCTGATAGGCACAGATCACCGCAAATGTGGATTCTGAGTGAAATCAAAGCACTGCTAGCTTTGCACACATCCACAAACATAAGTTGTGTTCAAGTGTCACTGGAAAACTGGGACATCTGAGCTTAGCGTGGATGTTTCTTTGGCTAAATTAACAGAAAAGCTTATCAAACCTAGAAAACATGGATTTACCATTTACAGACACTACCAGAGGTGGCAAAAGTACTGACATTCTGTACTTAAGTAGAAGTACAAGTACTTATGTTAAAAAATACTTTAGTAAAAGTCAAAGTACTGGTTCAACTTCTCTACTTAAGTAAAAGTAAAAAGTACAGGCTCTGAAATGTACTCAAAGTAAGAAAGTAAAAGTAGTTCTTTGGAGGATGTTTCTACCTGCTATTTTTGTGTAAAACTAACCGAACCTCATTACATATTATTGTAATAATATAAAATAATATTACATGAGAATACAAACGTTATTCCAATCTAAATTTTAATCCTAATGAATGCACTCAGCTTGAATCTGTTATGTAGGACACAAACTGTGAAAGGGAATTTAAACACAGCTCTGTTCTCTGTGTCCTCCATAGTAGAGGGTGACTGTGCCTCCACCTAAACACCAACATGAGGATACTCAGGGGTTACAGTGGGATTCAGAAGGTGGAGGAACCCTAAGATCAGCTGTAGTGGCTCTGCATGGGGAGAAGAATCACAGCTTTCTATTGTGAGCTCCAGTAAATGATGTTGGTGTGCAGGCTGTGATCAGCTGACCTGCTGCTGCTGCTCTGAGGTTTACTGCTCTGTGTGGATGAAGTGAACTCACAAAGATGTAACCCAGTATTTCACAGCTCTCTGAGCTGATCTCCATCCCCTACACTGACAGCATACAGGCTGTAGAAATGTTGGATTCAGTGAATGAATCTCAGCATCAGCAGCTTTGATTCAAACTCATCTCTGCTGCACTGATGTAACCTGTAACTCTGACCATGAACACAGTCTCTGTGCACCAACACAGAGCTTTACTGTAAATACAGTACAACAAGCTAACCTAAACTGCAGTATTTTCATACAATCTTTGAATAACACAAAGTCAGCATACTTCAGTTTATTTTCCAGTCCTTACCTTTAATTCTAACCTCTCTTCTTCCTCTCCTGTCCTCTTTCTCCATCTCTGAGTGAACTTCTCTCTCTTTGCTCTCCCTGAAATACAGCAGCTCTTCTTTTAGCTAGCAGACACACTGTGTAACAAACTGCACACACTTTGTGTGTTTGCTGATATTGTTGAGCATTTAGAAACGTTGCATTTACCTGCCACACGTTACTCCCTTCGTGCTCGCTCCTCTTCAGTAGCGCTAGCTAAGCTGTTTATGTGCCGCAGCGCAACTTACGGACTCGGTCCGGCCCGCTGTGACCCCTGATTATAGCGCTGTAAATGATACATTAATTATATGGGTTTGTGTATTTAATCCCTTTGTACGAGATAAGCCCCGATGATGGAGGATACGCCAGTACGATTGTCTCTTATGTGTTATTATTCCTCCGTTTAGGCTCAGATCGTTTGATGTTTGACGGCGCACTGACCGGAAATGCAAACTTCTCTCTGACGTGTTAAAAAGTAACGAGTCTGTTTGAAAATGTAAGAAGTAGAAAGTACAGATACTTGTGTAAAAATGTAGGGAGTAAAAGTAAAAAGTAGTCAGAAAAATAAATACTTAAGTAAAGTACAGATACCTGAAAAATCTACTTAAGTACAGTAACGAAGTATTTGTACTTCGTTACTTCCCACCTCTGGACACTACACAGTAGCATGTTAATATATGGTTTAAATAAGCTGCTCCTACATTCTGGATGTTCTTCTGCTGGGAAAAGTCAGAGTTTAGCTGCAAATGGGGAACACCATAATTGCACATCCCTGTGGCTGATCCTGTGAAGTGAGCATATCTAACTAATCTCTGTATATTCTGAATACAGACGTAATCCAGTTAATGTGGAATAACACTTTGATGATGTTCTTAGCATTCTCTGATAACAGCCGGCTAACATTAGCTTTAATGGCTAATCCTGAACAGTCTTTTCTTCTGAGCTCATCACTAAGTTAAGCTTTCTGGTCTCAGCTAACATCAGGTTAAACCCTGGAGATGGTAACAAGTGTTTAGATTAACACAAACACTTAAGTATTTTAGATACAACACTGTAGAGGAAAAAGACTAATGATGTATCTAATCTATAATTTTTATAAAAGCATACTTTTATAATCATAAAAAAATAATAATCATATTAATGATAATTAGCCATCGAGCACTTTTTGAAATCAACCCTTCAAACTGGTTCACAAAGGCATCAAATGAAACAAATCATAAAAACATCAGGTCTAAAAGAAGTGTCATGAGATGTGGTGTGTAGGAGAGCTGAGGACCCGAATGCAAACGAATAAACTGAAAGTACAACTTTTATTACGCTGATGCAATGTAAAGTAACACAGATTAATACAAAATTCAATAGATATTTTATGAAACATACCGGGAACCAGTACAAAGAGACTTAAACAACAAAGTTCAGAAACACTAGTATTAATGCTCAGTATGGGTTAGCAAACTGTAAAGGGAGGAAATCCTCATGATGGGGGGGGGGGTTCCCCCTTGGATCCTCAAATGTTGGAAGCGGTGTATTTGTCACTGAATGCCTGTCAGCACTAAATACCGATGACAGCAGAGGATTTTGACTTTTGCGAGTTCCTATTTGGAAATAAACTGGCTAGGGCGGACTAAAAAGTGACAAAGTCTCAGCAGTTGGCAGCACTGGTGGAGAATATAGATCAGGCCCTACTCGTGAACATTGCAACACCACCTCTCCTTTGAGCAACATCCTGTGACACTAAGATGCTGTGACAGAGTTGAAAGCCATTTCTTTACTGCATACAAACTCAGAATAGCAAATATCCAGTAGTGTGTGATTAGTGTGTGTAAGGCTACGTTCACACTGCAGCCTGAAGTGACCCAAATCCGATTATTTTTTTTTTTTGCCCTTTTTTGCGACCTGTATCCAATCTTTTCATGCCAGTCTGAACAACACAGATCGGATTTTTTCAAATGCGACCCAGGCCACTTGGATATGTGGTCCTAAATCCGATACGTATCCGATCTTTTCAAATGCGACCTGTGTCTGTACGGCTAGGTCATCCAACCGGCACGTTATTGATACTCGACAAATGTCACTATTCTGCGTCCCGTTATGTAGACGCGGGAAGGAAAACGTGTGACTTCCGCAAACATTGAGCGCGCTTGTTACATGTGACGTTATCGCGTCCTCTATTGCGCCTGCGGGGCACTTTCAGGTTCGTCTGCTGTTCACACACAGATCACATCCAAGTCGCATATATTTGGAAATGTGAACGACCACGCAAAACAAATCGTATTTCATAAAAAATCGGAATTGGGTCACTTCAGGCTGCAGTGTGAATGTAGCCTAAGACACACATGCATTCTTCCTGCGAAGGAAGGAAAAGTGATGAAATATTTGCGTAGGTTTTGAAGAGAATGTTTGCACTGGCACAAACCACTGAGCCTCAATAAAAACCTGTATAACTATGTTATTATTTATATATATATATATATATATATATATAGCACTCCCCTGTGCTATTAGTGGACTCCTAGTGTACTGTTATCACTGTCACAGTATCAAGGTTCTGGTTTAAAACTCATCTGAGGCCTGTATGGCCTGTCAGTACAAACTAAGACAAGTTTGTACTGACAGAATGATCATGATCTGTGGCAGAATGATCATGATCTTGTGTCTCGTGCTTTAGTCCACTTGCTTGGCATTTTTGTTTGTTTGGTCTTACTTTATAGAAAAGTCTCTAACGTGTGTGTGTGTGTGTGTGACCTTTAGTATAAACATTGATTACAGAACTCAGAGGCTCACAGAAATATCATTTGAGAGCAACTCTGGCTTGTAGTGACTTATTGTGCTTTAAAATATATTATAATCATGTCATGTTGTTTGTTTTCATGTTGTTTTTAGTTTTAATCAATAGGTTAATAACCACAGGGGTGTTACATTTTTCACCCCTGGATAGGTGTGAAAAAGGAGGGAGTTGTTAGGGATTATTTTTTACTCAGTGAATAAAGGACAAATGTTTAAAGGTAAACTCCAGTAAATTAATTAATAAACAGTGAATCAACCAAATAATAAACAATTAAATAATACTTTAGACAGAGAGCAACAGATCAGAAAGTTCTAGACTAACTTCTCTCTTTCAGTGCATCTTATCTTGAGGACCGGCCACCGAACGTACAATTAGAACATCGCCAGCGTCACCATGTTCTGTCATTAATCTGGACAAGATTTCTCTGTATTGATTAAATTAGAACATCAGGAAGAAGATGTGCTCATGACTGAGAGGAATCTGGGTCATGAAAAACCAGCTTGACAAAGACTGAATGATGAAGGTCAGCTCATTGCACCCAGAGATTGTTCATGTTTAAAATAACAGGCTGTATAAAAATGTTTTGGTTAGACAGGAACACGGGGTCAGAGAGAGAGAGAGAGTGCACACTCTTACTCTGGGTCCCCGCAATATATTAAACTTTTACTTTTTTAATTAAAGTGTTTCAGGTGTCTTCCTTCACAAAAAACCTGTTTACCTGACACAGGCTAATACAAACTAATACAAGTTAAGTGTTAACAAGTTAATACAAGTAATTGTTGATTCTAAACTGTCTGTAGCTGTGAATGTGAGTGTGAAATGTCAGACCTGTAGTTTGGTTTATTTACAACGGCCTCTATGGTCAAAATTAACCTGTGTCAAACTGTTGGAGTGTGAGTGTCTCATCATTTGTGCTCTACAGATGCAAAAACTCCAGTGATTATTTTAAATCATAAGGAAATACACTGATAGAAGTATTTGGAAGCAATATTTTTCTCTGTAAATTGTGTCATCACACATTTCTCCCCATCTATTGTTTGTATACAAGCTCTCAAAATAAAAGCACAACTTCACACATTTTACTCATTTACTTTGAATTACACACGGTAACAATTAATGCTGTATACAATTAATTCATAAGTAACGAAGATTTAACATAGTACCTGTCAACATTAGTATAATTTATCTTCATGAAATGATTGATTTTTTTTTTTTTTTACTCTGGAGTTGTTGTAAATTCATGATACTGATGTAAAATACCAAAAGCCAAATCACTTTGATGAATTAATAATGATTAATAAAGCTACTATCCACATACTTTCAGTAAATTATCAATTCAGATTTGATGCGTCAAATCATTTTTACTGGAGAAAAATCTTTGTAGATGTTTATAAATTTCCTTCATCTTGAGCCCGTATATGAATGGATTAAATAAAGGATGATACAGAACTATCTGTAATGTCATTATGAAGTGTGTAGTTTTTGGAAAATCTATTTCCAGTCGAGCTGTGATTACATCATAGACCCCCAAACAGGAAAAGGTAATTAAAACTAGCATGTGGGGCAAGCAGGTTTCTGCAGCTTTCTTCTTTGTTTCTTTACAACTTCGATAAGTAATAATAAATATTTTTGTGTATGTGAAAACTATGAAGACTATGGGAAGTATTACAAGATCTACATAACTAACTATACCAAATACAGTAACTAATCTTGATCTTACACACTGAAGGGTGTAAATTGTATTGTTACAAATTATTGATTTTAAATGAAAGGAACACAGTTTACTTTTAGCAATTCCAATTGCTAGGACTGCAATATTAGAAGCAGGTACAAGCCAAGCTATGAGCAGGAAAATACTCACAGTGGTTTTTGTCATGATGGTTGGATATTGCAGAGGTTTACATATAGCCACATATCTGTCATAGGCCATTCCTATCAAGATGAAGAACTCTGAACAACCTAGAGAATACATTATGAAAAACTGAAAGAGACAGGCTGAATATGATATGATTTGCGTTTCAGATAAAAAGTCAGTCAGAAGTTTTGGGTAAATATTTGTACTGTAAAGAACACTGTTCACTAGCAAAGCTGCAATGAAAATGTACATAGGCTCATGGAGATTTCTATGAACCCAAATAAGGTATATAATAATACAGTTACTGCAAATAATTAGTATATACAATGTGAACATCATAAAAAAATAAACAAATCTGTATTTGTTAATTTCCACATGCCCATCCAGAATTATATAGGTAACATTTAACTCCTCATCCATTAACATTATGAGAATGTAGACATTTAATCATTAAACAACTTGCATAATGGCAAATACTCATAAATGCATCATCATGCAGCCTGTTTTGTGTGTCGCTTGAATTTAAAGACAGCTGAATGTGTAATGCACTCTTTAAATAGGTTTACACAGTGAGTGATCTGAGTCTATGCAAGGTGGCTTAAGCCTCCAAGGGGCTGAACTTTAGAGGCCTGTCACACCTTTGCTCATTCTTTCTTACTTGACACTGCGCCCCAACTCACAATGTCAGCTGTAGTATTCTCCAACAATTAACCTGTCCACTGTATTCAATGTGAATATTTGTAGTGATTACAGATATATGACAGATAAGTTTTTACGGATATTAGTCAATGTCATGTTCTGCAGCCAGTTGTGTTCACAACATAACTGATTTTGGCCACATATCCTCGTCCTTGTTTTTGTTTTTTTTGTTTTTTGGCCAAACCCGGTGCTCTGATTTTTCTCTCTTGTATATTCGAACACATTTTTATCTCTGAAATATGGTGGCTTAAGTAGGCTGCATGAGTTTTGATGCTGTCTTTTGTATGGCACTTTGTCTGGATTCATGTACATACATTATCAATTATAAATGCATATGCAAACAGACTTTTGCTCCAGATTCATATACTGTCTACACTTGTATTTTGTTTTTGAAAATAATAAAAGCTTGATTCATGACATTAATATAAAATCTAATCAATTTTATGACTTAATAATGTTTAATAAAGTGTTTTTCTAATATTCACTTGCACAGTGGTGTGGCGCTTAGCACTACTGCCTCATAGCTAGAATGGCATCTAGAAGGTTCCAGTTCGATTCCACCTTGGCCCAGGCCTCTCTCTGTGTGGAGTTTGCATGTTATCTGCGTGGGTTTCCTCTGGGCACTCCGGTTTCCTCCCACAGTCCAAAGACATGTAGTTAGTGGGGTTAGGTTGCCCATAGGTGTGAATGGTTGTCTGTCTCTCTGTGTTGGCCCTGTGATAGGCTGGCAACCTGTACAGGGTGTACCTTGCCTCTCGCCCTATGCCATCTAGGATTGGCTCCAGCCCCTCCCGAAGAGGATAAGTGGAAGAGAATGGATGGGAAAGTTGGAGCCTAGTTTGTTTGTCTCACTGTTCAGAGTCTGCCTTGCCTCAGGCCCATTCTATCACAAACTCATCTAACTCTTATTCGCCAGATCTGACCCCAGACCTAAATGTATAGTATGATCTCCAGCTTGTGTTCAGTAAGGATAATGGTCTGTCACTGTTTTTACACTGAGCATATGACTGTGCCATTAAAATTCTCTCTGGAGCCACACTATCTACCAGTCATTTGTACAGCTTTTCTTAACTTGAGAGACAGGCCAAGGAAAAATACAGTCGTGAGTCCTTGGCAGCAGGAATAATCTGGGTGTTTTCTTCTCTGGTGGTTGGTTATACTAAGAGCTTGTACATTTTACCATGGGTTTAACCTTAACAAGATAATCATTAGAAATAAATACCCCCTTCCTCTCATCTCACTTGATCTGCTACACAGAGTCACTATTTTCACAAAACTGGACCTAAGGAATGCCGACCACCTGGTCAGAATATGTCAAGATGCCAATTTGACACATTCTGACTCTTGCATCCTCCAAGCATTCAAACATGGCATGCATACTGAAATGCCAACAATCATTTGGGGTATCTCTTTAGGTTTAAAATATTCAATAACCTTCAATGTCTGTGTGTAGTCTCCCTCTTTTTGTCACATACTTTGAGCTGGGGTGTGACAAATGCTTTTGCACAATTATCTTAGTCTGGTAAGTTTTCTGAGTCTTAATTGAATGTGTGTTTGTTCTGCTTTTTTAGGTTGCAACTATTTGTGTAGACAAATTTTGCTAGTTGTGTCATTAGGTTTACCTCTGATGAAGGTTTGAGTTAATTAGTCTTGGGTTTGGTGATTTGATATTTTGGGTATTTTGTCTGTTATGTACTACAGATGCAGTCACTTAAAATTGCTGCTCTCATATTCACTGGCTAAAACGTAGCTACTACAAATGGTAGAGCAAGTTTGGAAAATCTAAAACTTTACTCAGTATGACCTTTCACGTTTTCCACTGAAAATCACTGTAATCATTCCTTGCAAACATTCTTTTCATCAATTCATTTGAGTGAATCTAACAACTAAGAAAGTAAATAAATAAATAGGTTTTTAAAAACTTTTATTAATTATAATAGTATTTTAAAAGCGACCTGCTAAAGGTAGCTTATAGCGTGTCATTGGCATTAATATGAACACCCATTCCCTCCGCAATGTCCTGCTTCTGCTGCCTGGTGTCAGACTTGATTTGCATGACAGTATTTGAATCCTGATTTTCGTGAATACACAGCACACTCATACATTAGGAACTTGGCAAGCATAAAATCAGGGACGCTCTACTATAAAGACAAGTTTATCTATATATTGTACTCTTGCATAATTCGTACATGAGCACCATGTTGTATTCCATACAACCAAAACTAGTAATTAAGACCTTGAACTTGTCAGGATAGTGTTTACTGATATCACAAGAGCGCTGTTCCTCAGAAAAGAAAGAAAAGCAAACAAAAACAAGCGGTGCATCGATTGTATAGAAATTGTTTATTTTAAAACCAAGAAGAATATAGAAAAAGCTGAAACGATTAGATACAATATGCAGTATATACAGTTCCATGTTGCTGAAATACTGTTAATTAAGAGGAATATTTACGGCACACAATGAACATTAGAGAAACCCCAGACGCTGCCTTTCAGTGTCAAGCTTTCAGGGACTTCTGAGTCTCTGGTTAATCCTACTCCTTATGTTGTGCCACTGTTGTCCTGACAGGTCTGCAAATCTCTGTTGTACATAAGATAATTTTTTTTTTTTTTTACCTGCCTTTGTACCTCCTGTTTCCCATTTGTGCTGCTCCAGTTCATCCTCTTTGTCCAGTTCGTTTCAAATGGCGTCAATGCCATGAAAACATTTGCAGTGTAGTGCTCTGGGGAGTAGTCACCACTCAGAAAACCGTATTTATAGAACTCCTCATTGCAATCGGCAGTCAAAGGCCCCATTATTGGGAGTTGGGTGGTGGCAATAGGCAGTGTAGTGACTGTAACAGAATTATTACACACAGCAAAAAGCCCAGTGTTGATTTAACTCCCACAGAGTTGATTTTATATAAGTCCACACTCTTCAGAGTTAAATTAACACAATCAAAATAGTAAAATTTTTTAACACTGTATAAGAGTTCCTTTTTTAACTCGCAAAACAGAGTTAAATTAACGCTGTGTGGATGCAACGGTTAACACTGATCCAAGAACAAAAATTAACTACTTTGTTAGAGTTGGTTTAACATTTTCAAGTGTTATCTACTACAAAAAAAGTTACTTTATGACTCTGGTTAATCATAATAAAGAGAAACTAAAACAAATAAATCCATTTTAAAGACTTATTATTTTTGCAGCTGTTTCCAACATTTTAAATTGTGGTACAATGAACAAACATTCATTAGAAGCTCCATATGAGTTCAAACGGCTTATGAAATTTAAGCTCAGGGATTTTTGCGAGATGTGTTTCTTCACAATGAACAACGCTGAACGCATGAAAATGATCATGAGTTGTTTAGATAACAAAAGAAAAGTATTGTCAACTAAAAGTATATCACTTATCTGACAAAACATTGGCATTTCATCTTGCATTGCTCTACAAACAACAAGTCCAGGTCTTGTATTCAATACCATCAACTCTATCCCAGCTAGCTGAACAAACATCTTCTGATGAGATTATTTGAACCACGTCTTCATCTTTAAGTGAAAATGATTTGAGAGGCCTGTGCTCATTTTGTTTAATAGGTATTGTCTCCCAACAATGAGCTATGGCCATCTAATGCTTTTTAGCAAGGGATTTTGTTATATTTTTGAAGTTTTTAAAATAATCTTTAAACATTTTATGTTTGGCTTCAAACCTCATAGATCACATAAGTAACAAAGGACCTATTTTCCTAATAGAAGATGGATAGTGGATCATAAAATGATGCTTAGGTATCAAGTTGTGGATATGTGGATATGAGAACTTAGAGTCTGTGGTGCTCAACAATCAAATGCTTCAAATACTGTCATACCCATAGTGAGGATAGGAGAGAAGACAATGTTCATTATTTCCAGTTTTTGTCTTCTGCAGAAATAATGTCCCCAAACAAAAGTGGAATGTTTTTAACAAGACACAATGTCTGAACAGAATTCAAACTTTTGCCATTTCCAGCACTTTCCAAAATAATTTTCGTGGGATGGTTTTTTCTTTCTAAATACCCATAATCAAAACTATAAATCCTGGAAAGTAAGTCTTGTTCTGAGTTGAAGTTTTGAGTAAGATATTCAAAAAGCAATTTGATCTCATACTGTGCACCACCCCCAAGAAGATCATGCATTATATCAAAGGAATAGTTGTTAGAAACATAAAAATATCTCAGTGAATTCAGTGAAGATTTTTTCTTCAAACCATATAATAACTTTAGCTGTGGGTTTTCTTCAAGAGATTTATAATGCATTTCAAAAATCTCCTTTGCTCTAAGTATTACCTTAGGATCATCCTCACTGTAGACAGTCTGTCAGTTTTTTTCTATTAAACAAATCCAACAAAAGTAATGACCACTAAAAGATTCATTAAAACCAAGAATTGTGTGCATTCCTAAATTATCTCGTTATCTGGGAGATTGTGCCAAATACCGGCTCATCAGAAAATCTTAGACTAAGGCCTTGGCTTTCCTGATTTTTTTTTTTTTAGATCTTTCATTAATGGCTCCAGAACAGCACCAAAACCATATTTGTGAAGATCTTGTGCATGAAAAAGCAATATCAAATGAATATTTATCAAAACTGAATTAAATTTAGGAGTCAGGTTTCTTAGAACAAAGTAAAGACAACCAATTTTGTGAATTCCATGCTTAGAGCCCAGGGGATTGGCTAGTTCAAAATCATTATAGAATATTTGAATTTGTAAGGCAGCTTTTTTTTGCTGAAAACAAAGGATGTGTTTTATAATAGCTTCCATCAGAAAAGTCTGTGTAAGTGTCTTTCTCTGATCCTCATTCTCTCTTAAGTCGAGCACAGATATCCTGATTTCTGCACATGAACTGTAATGTTTCCAATACCGGCACATATACAAAAGTATCCTTCACAGGTACTTGATCACATGTACCAGATTTCTGATTTCGTCTACTGTCATATCCACTGGATCAACAACAACCCATTTAAGGTTGAAATATTTGTTTTGTTTCCATTCTGTATTTAAGTTTGTGAATGGGTTTTCAAATAGTTCGAATAACTCATTTATCACAGAAATATTGGGATCAGTCATGGGTGTAATGCAGAAATAGCTGTCTGCTTTGCTTTTAAGTGAATCTCATTCGTTAGTTCTTCTAAATCCCCTACTATTGAGGACCCTAGACTGCCAGAGATCCCACTGCCCTGTAATTTACCTACTATAGATGCACAAATCTCTTTAGTTTGATCTTTAGAAATCTGTGAGGAAGTGCTCTCATGAGGTGAATCAGAAGAAAAGCACTGATTTAACTGGACATCCAAAGCATCTGCTTGACAACTAGATTACAAGATGATGAACTTGGAATGGCTAAACTTTGTGAAATTTGCTGAACATTACTATCAACATTATTAAGATGCTTTTCAAAACCTGTATATGTCCGAAACTGATGCCTGCAGGCTCGCTGAGAACAAAACAATTTGAACTTTGGTCCGGGATAGTAACTATGTTCAACTCTTAAATGTGAGATCAGCTGCTGGCTGCTTGGATACAGTTTCTGACACATAAAGCACGTCAACATTTTTTAGCCTGACTTACTCACAGGAGAGCACAAAGGGTGCAGACCCTGTTGGCCCCAGAGATGTTCCTCTAAACTGCAGCATGACTAAGATTTAAAAAGTATACACCAAACATAAGAAATGAGACATACAGCTACAGCCATTACAAAAAATTCAAGATTTAAATTAGCTAACAAAACAAATTCATGTCTAACCAGACATCTTCAAAGATGCCTTAAAACCATCAGTATTTATACATGTCCATAAAAGCAAAGGGACAAATTACTGCACTATTTTTTATTTTAACTTCTGTCCTCCAGGTGGTGGTGGAAGGAGATGTAGGAGCAGTAACAAGGAGGCCATTTCTTGGTCATAGGCTGAGGATATATTCATAAAAGTTTTCAAATGTAATATCAGAACTTTATGAAAATGTAGAGCCAATGTAGAATACTCTGAACAGTCAACCATGTTCAGATATATTTAGGTACTTACTAGATGTCTTATCCTGGTCATCTCCTTGAGGGATTTCCACTGACTGCACAAAACTTCTCAACTCAGGTGTTGGAGTGAGACGCTTAGCTTCCTTGATGACATTTGATTTGAAGAACACATCCCACTTCTGCAGCAGTCTGGAGGAGGTTTCTTCATTAAACAAGTCTTGATCAATCTTTAATAAAAAGTAGAAATCCAACTATCATCACTGGGTATAAATCCACATTTAGAGACTTTCACTCATTTGAACACTTACCAATCCTTTTGTGTCCAGGCAGGAACATGGGAAACATTGTCAGAATATCAGTTCTTCCCCTGGCGTCTCTAATAAGTTTGTGACGGTGCTCAAAAGTCTCTCATCTTCTGAAAGATCAGGGGCCTGTCTGTGGTGTGGTTGAGCAGAGATGTGGATTCCTGGCGGGCATCCCCATCAAGCTGTCTTCCAACAACCACATTTCTCTGGATATTTGCGCCTCCCCATGAAATGTCTTTGGAGCTACTTGGTGGCAAAGAAATCCTTCAAATCTTCCTTTGGACTGTTTTAAGATACCATGAAAAGTATCCTGTGGTGCTTGCTGCATCATACAAGTGCTCCTAAAAAAAAGGAGAAAAGAAAAACAATCAGACTTTCTTTTTAATGAAAAATCACAGTTTTGGGACAAAATGAAAGAACACAATTGATAAAGAACATTACAAAGCCTTTTGTGGTGTATGGATCTTTGAGGGATGAGAAGAGTGTCATTATCCCAAGGGCATAGTCCTCTCTGATAGCTTTAGCAGGAAGGTGCCTAACAGCAGATTTCAGATTAGTGACAAATGGTCCATTTTTACATAAACTAAAATGTGTAAAAACACAACTACCCATGTTTATCAATAATGTGAGCCACCAGTATGAAAAATATTGTATTACACTGCATTACTGCTACTCTTCCTGTGAGCCTATAGCATCATAATTTCATTTTAATGTACATTGTACTGTCATTGTAAATATAAGTAATTTTAATAAAAATGTCAAGCTTATACTTATCAGGGTCCCTGGGTCATGGACCCAGGATGGTTGCGTTTTTATTTGAGGGGTTCTCCCCTTTGTATGATGTGCTATGTTATTCCTCTCTTGTTTCCTCAGTTTTATCAGTGTTCACAAGTGTGTCTATTAAGTTACTTCCTGTTGTACTTTGGTAACCTTACATGGTGAACTTTGTATTCAGTTGTGTTTCCTCTTACCTCAGTAGTGTATTCTAATCACCTGTCCTCCCCGGCTGGTTTCACTTTCCTCATCACTTCATGTGTATTTATTTTCTGCGTTTCTTCCTGCTCTTTGTAGCATCTTCCCTCTTGTTGTGTGGAGTACTCACAGAAGGCTTTGTTGCTTTTGAATGATGTCCTGCCAGTCCTTTTAAGCTGTGTTTGTTTTTTGTTTTTTGTAATGGAACACTCCAACAATAAAACTGTGTTTTGAGTTTCCTTCAGTTTACTGAATCAATCTTCTGCCTGCCACACAGTGGTGTCATGACAATACTAGTACAGCAGTTCACATGACCATTATTTTTGGAATAAACAACAGAATGTTGTCTATGGTAAAGTGTGCAATGTTAGAATGCATTTTCTATGTTTTGTGATTAAACTTTGAATGGTTTACTGTGTTTAGTGCTCCTCACACTAACAGTGCATTTTTTTCAGTGCAAAGTCTGGTTAAGGAAGAGCAGAAAAATGTGTACCCATGTAAGTAAGGCCTAAAACCTGTCAGTTCAAGTCTCCAGAGTTTAAAGTTGCAACATAGTAGCAGGTCTTTGTGGAGGACTTAATGAGATCCACGGAGGTTGAAGTTTCATTATATATTTGTCTGACTTGAACAGTTCACTTTCTAAAGATGAACACACTCCAAGTTTAGATATCTATGAATACAGCAATCGTCATATTAAAACTATTGTATGCAAGCTGCTTGTTACACATTTTGTCTGTTTTAAATATTAGTGTTTAATTTCTGAATGAATGAAATGAATCTAACATATATAGCACTTGGTGGTCATGTGGAAGTAGAGAAATACAGATATCTTTATTTTGTGATCATGTTTACAGTATATATTCTAATAATCTGCAGCAATTCCACTATTGTGTGGATTATCATGATTCACAAAAGCCTTCATGAGCCTATGTACATTTTCATTGCTGCTTTGTTACTGAACTCTGTTCTTTTGAGCACTGTGATCTACCCAAAGCTTTTGATTGACTTTTTATCTGAAAAACAGATCATTTTGTATCAAGCCTGTCTCTTTCAAGTATTTCTGTTTTATGTTTTAAGTGCTTCAGAATTATTACTGCTGACAGCGATGGCTTATGACAGATATGTGTCTATATGTAAACCTCTGCAATATCCAACTATCATGAGAAGAACAACAGTCAATATCTTCCTGGTTTTGGCCTGGTTTCTACCTGCTGTTCAGGTTGCAGTGCCAATAGCAGGAAATGCAAACACACCGCTGTGTAACTTTACTTTGAAAGGTATTTTTTGTAACAATTCTGTCAACCATCTTTATTGTGTGACATCAAGAGCACTTTCTGTATATGGTATGGTTGTTCTATTTAATGTTGCACTTTTTCCTATGCTTTTCATACTTTTTACATACACAAAGATAATTATAGTTGCTTATCAGAGTTGTGGAAATGTAAAGAAAAAGGCTCTACAAACCTGTTTGCCACATGTGCTAGTTCTAATTAACTATTCTTGTTTGCTTACTTATGATATGATTATAGTTAGACTGGAATCAGAGTTTCCAAAAACTGCACGTTTTTTAATGACACTGCAGGTTGTGACATATAATCCTCTCTGCAATCCAATCATATATGGACTGAAAATGAAAGAAATCTCAAAACAGCTCAGAACATTGTTCTGTTGAGCTAAAGTAAACGAAGTTAGTCATTTATATTTTTAATTTTTGCATATTGTTTATTGACGAGATGTTAGAAGTCACATTTTTCAATCTAATAACTGATAAGCTTCTACAGCTTTTCAAAATCTTTTATTCTCTTTAGTCATTCCCTTTTTTATTCCTATTATTGTCTCTGATTATAGAGTTTAGGATCATTTGAAATCATTGTCATAAACAAGGAATGTTTTTGGCTTTTGTTTTATAAGTGTAATGTGCAAAAATCTGGTTTAAGCTTTTCCTCCTGTAGCTGAGAGCAGATTATTATTTAAAATCCTAAATGAAAAGTGCACAAATATTAAGATGTTAAATGCCTGATATCACTTTCTTCATATATATTTCAGAATAATAAATTTGTTAATAGTTCCATCTAACATTGTTGCATGTTTGCATTATTGCAAGCAATTTTTTATTTTAATTTCACAAGAGAATCCAATAGCTGAGACAAATTCAGTGGGGAAATTCAAAAGAAGTGTAGTGACATAAAGACCAAGGCTTAGGAAATTGAGACAATTATTATCATGTTCAGTTTTTCAACTACAATTCTCAAAGAAAAAAAAAAAAAAAAAAAAGTGCTCTAGAAGCTGAAACTGAATAACCAGCCCTTCTGCTACTTAACTGACTAGGTCAGTATTCCAGAAGTATATATATGCATGTGTGTGTGTGTGTGTGTATATATATATATATATATATATATATATATATATATATACACACACACACACACAGGGGCAACAATGAGACAACCTCCAAAACAGGAATGGTTTTAGATGAGATTATTTCTGATCTCTACTTTTACAGATGGAGCCACTGACATTTTTTCCTTCCTCATCTTCTCTGTTTTTCACTAGTTTTGCATTTGGCCTTAAATTGTCAGTGTCACTATTAGAAGCACGAGGCAAAACCTGGACCCTACAGAGGTTGCACAATTAGTCAAACTCCTCCTGGATGTGACCAGAAAGTTACCAGAAAGTTTCCCAGCACAGTCTCAAGAGATGGAGATTCCAGGAGACAGGCAGTTGCGCTAGAAGAGCTGGACAGGGCCGTAGAAGGTCCTTAACCCCACTGGTATCTGCTCTTTTGTGCAAGGAATAACAGAATGAGCACTGTCAGAGCTCTACAAAATGACCACCAGTAGGCCACTGATGAATGTCCAAAGAGACTTCATGAAGGTGGCCTGAGAGCCCGATGTCCTCTAGTGGGCCCTGTGCTCACTGCCTGGAACTGTGAAGCCTGATTGGCATTTGTCACAGAATATCAGGATTGGCAGGTCCACCAGTGGCACCTGTGCTTTTCACAGATGAGAGCAGGTTCACTCTGAGGATATCTGACAAACACGAAAGTCATGGAAAACATTACGTTGCCTGTAACACCACTCAACAGCTGGGTTTGGTGGTGGGTCAGTGATGGTCTGCTGAGGCATATTGCACAGACCTCTACAGACTTGGCAACAGTACCCTGAAGGCCATTATCAGGATGAAATCCTTGGACTCATTGTTAGATCCTACACTGGTGCAGTAGTTCCTGGGTTCTTCCTGGTTCATGACAATGCCCAACCCCATACAAGTACATGGATGCCAATCACACTGAGTACTATTTTGAGTTGCTGCAATGAAATTTCATCCAAATGGCCTAACCCGTGTAACCCAGGTTACACCTGACACCTAATTTTTTCACTTTGATTTTCAGGGTCTTCATCTTCAGTGTGGCATCCTTTCATTCTGAACACATTACTGTATCAGTATGGATATCCAGCATAATTTTTTTCTACATTGAGATCTGATGTGTTTTCAAAGCCATATAATGTGGCTGTGTGTAACTGAAATGGGGTTTAAAATATATTATATATATGAAAAAATATCAAAAAAGATATTTGCATCTTTAAGCTAGATTGGCACCAAAAGCTTACAATTGTAGCTCTGAGTTAATTATGTTCTGTTTGATTTGTATGTAGGTTTGTGTGATCCATCATATCATTATGGAGTTTGATTACTGCAAAATAAAGTATACATTTTTTTCAAGGTAAAATGGCTGAATCTTCTAACTCTTCAGTGTAATTTAAAGGAATTAGTTTTAATGAGCTTGCATAAAACTAAACTCAACATCACAGCACAGTGGCGTAGTGGTTAGCACTGCTGCCTCACAGCCAGAACTGCCTAGGTTCAATTCCACCTTGTCTGGGGTGGTGTTCTCCCCGTGTTTGTGTGGGTTTTCTCCAGGTATGCCAGTTTCCTCCCACTGTCTAAACACATGCAGTCAGTGGGGTTAGGTTAACTGGTGATTCTAAATTGCCCATAGGCAATTTGTGAATGTGTATGGTTGTCTGTCTCTGTGTTAGCTCTGCGACAGGCTGGCAATCTGTGCAGGGTGTACCCTGCCTCTTGCCCTATGATAGCTGGGTCATGGACCTGACACACAAAAACTTATAGCATCATCTATAAGATGGCTCATAAAATGTGTATCTTACATATTTCATTACAAAGACTACATTTATAGGATCTGTACCTTTTTTTTTTTTTGTTTTCATCAATAGTCGAATGGCCAAGCAGATTCTTCTGGGTCACTTCTTACAAGCTCTGTCCAAATAAAAAGAGTCACTCATCATGCATAACTTTGTAGCTGATTGATTACTAGTGGACATTCCAGGCTCTGGTTGCCCAGGTAATCCTGTAATGTATTTACTACCCCATCATATATTAAGTTTCCTGAACTTCCACTGGTACTTGCTTAACTCACTTGCCTCGGGGGTGAGAAATTTAACTTGGGGTTCACCCACTTCACATCGCCAGCAGTTACTGTCTTGATCCTGGGCCAGTGGCCCAGTGTTTTGAGTTCTTTTTGTGAAGTTCTGTTTTGTTCTATTTCTATTTCTAGTTTTGGTTATAGTTTATTATTAGGATTGTATTTTGCCTTTGTTTAGTTTTCCATGTTAGTCCTGGTCTTCCCTGTGCTCCTGTGTGTGTTGTCTAAGTCTTGGCCCTTCTGTGTTTAGGTTCCCTTTCCCTTAGCTCTGGTTTAGTTCTCCCTGTGTTTCTCTTAGTGTCTCTCCCTTGTCTCATGTCTTGTGTTTAGTTGGTCATGTTCTCATTCCCTCTGTGTGTCAGTCCCCCTTTGTTAAGTCTGTATGTATTTGGTTAGGTCACTTCCTGTTTTATTTTGACGATCTTATGTTCTTTGTGCTTTGTGTTTAGGTTTTACTTCCCCTTGTCTCATCAGTGTATTTCGTTCACCTGTGTTCTCTCCTGTTTCCTTTTCCCCCGTTATCCCTTTGTGTATTTAAGGTCTGTGTTGTTTAGTTCCTTGTCGCAACGTCGTCTGTTTTTCTCTGCTGTGTGCGTTATGTTCATGTTTATGCTTCGAGTTCATGTCTATGCTTCAAGTTACGTCAAGCTATGTCCTATGTCAAGCCAGGCTTTATAAATAAAGCTTTAAGGAATTTCAAACTCCTCGTCTGAGTCCTGCATTGGGGTCCTCTGCCACGCTTGCCACAGCCCAAACCTGACAGTTACTTGACAGTTACATTGAGCTTCTGTGGTCTCTGGTCTTTATATCACTATTTGTTTCCTGTGTGGACGCCCAGTCATTCAGAGAAACTCACTATTTGACCACATCCATGGCCAATCTCTGCTTTAGTTAGCCATGTATATACTTATCTATTGGTTTATTTATTTATTGGTTTGATGATGCTCCTATGTGAATTGCCACCTTATCATGGTGGAGGAGTTTGTGATCCCAGGAGCTATGTTGTCTGGGGGCTTGTCCCATAGCAAATTAGTCCTGGTTGGGGGGCCAGATAAAGAGGTGTTCAGAAGACCCCTATGGAAATGGCAACAAGGGAACTGTTTACACTTCCCAGGATAGGGTTACCGGGGCCCCAACCTGCAGCCAGGCCTAGGGAGGGAGCCCGAGGGAGAGCATCTGGTGGCCAGTCATTAGCCTGTGGTGCCCGGCCGGGTGCACCCCGGAGAGGTGACATGGACCCGCCCTTCTGTAGGCCCACCACCCACAGGAGGCGTCATGCGTAGTGTTTTTGGGGCGGTGGCCAAGGGCTGAGGCCCGGGTGGACCAATTGCCAGCTATCGAGACTGGCTATTTGGACATGGAATGTCACCTCTCTGGTGGGGAAGTAGCCTCAGCTAGTGTGTGAGGTTGACAGATACCGGCTAGATATAGTCGGGCTCACCTCAGCGCATGGCCTGGGCTCTGGAATCAGTCTCCTTGAGAGGGGCTGGTCTCTGTTTCAGTCTGGAGCAGCCCAGAGGGAGAGGCGGCGGGTGTGTATTCTTGTATCCCCCGGCTTGCTGCATGTACGTCAGAGTTTTCACCGGTAGACGAGAGGGTTGCTTCCCTGCACCTTTGGGCCGGGGTATAGGTCCTGACTGTTGTTTGCGCTTATGCGCCAAATGACAGTTCAGGGTGCCCACCCTTTTGGAGTCGCTGGGTGGGGTGCTTGAGGGTGCTCCATCCAGTGACTCCATCATCCTGCTGGGGGACTTCAACACTCATGTGGGCAATGATAATGAGACCTGGAGGGGCATGACTGGGAGGAACAGCCTGCTCGATCTGAACCAGAATGGTGTCTTGTTATTGGACGTCTGTGCAAACCACAGTTTGTCTATAACCAACACCATGTTCGAACATAAGGATGTCCATAAGTGCACATGGCAGTGGGGGCACCCTAGGTCGATGATCGATTTTGTAATCATATCACCAGATCTGCAGCCGTATGTTCTGGACACTCGGGTGAAGAGAGGAGCTGAGCTGTCAACTGATCACCATCTGGTGGTGAGTTGGATCAGGTGGTGGGGGAGGATGCTGGACAGACCCAGCACACCTAAACATGTTATGAGGGTGCACTGGGAATGCCTGGTATAGGCCCCACTCCATGTTCCATGGTCCATTCGGGGTCCGTACATTAGTCAACCCCCAGATCCAAGAGGAACAATGCAGTTTTTGTCCTGGTCATGGAATGCTGGACCAGCTCTTCATCCTCTTGAGGATATTAGAGTGTGCATGGGAGTTTGCCCAACCAGTCTACATGTGTTTTGTGGACTTGGAGAAGGCATTCGACTGCATCCCTCAGGTTATCCTGTGGGAGGTCCTGTGGGAGTATGGGGTGTCTGGCTTGTTGTTGCCAGCCATTTAGTCCCTGTACAATTTAGTCCCTGTCCTCAGCCGGAAAAGGGTGGAATGCCCTCTCTGGCTCAGGGACGAGTTCCTGCCCCAGATGGAGGAGTTTAAGTATCCCTTAAACAGGAGATCAACAGACGGATCGGGGCTGCGTCTGCAGTGATGCTGATGCTGTACGGTCTGTCGTGGTGAAGAGGGAGCTGAGCGTAAAAGTGAAGCTGTTGATTTACTGGTCGATCTACGTCCCTACCCACAGCTATGGTCACGAGCTTTGGGTAGTGACCGAAAGAATAAGATTGCGAATACAAGCGGCAGAAATGAGCTTCCTCCGAAGGGTGGCTGTCCTCTCCCTTAGAGATAAGGTGAGGAGTGCGGCCATCCGGGAGGGGCTCAGAGTAGAGCCGCTGCTCCTCCACATCGAGAGGAGCCAGTTGAGGTGGCTCACTCGGGCATCTGACTTAGGATGCCTCCTGGGTGCCTCTTGGGTGAGGTGTTCCGGGCATCTCCTACTGGGAGGAGGCCTGTGGTAGACCCAGGACACGCTGGGGAGATTATATTCTCGGCTGGCCTGGGAACGCCTTGGGGTCTGTCCGGATGAGCTGGTGGAGGTGGCTGGGGAGAGGGAAGTCTGGTCTTCTCTGCTTAGGCTGCTGTCCCCACGATCCGGCTCCAGATAAGGAAATGAATGGATGAATGGATGGATGGTTTGATAATGATTAGATGGGATTCAAAGAGTTGGGGACCTGTGAATGTGTTCGCCCTGTGACAGCTGGCAACCTGTGCAGGGCGTACCCTGCCTTTTGCCCTACTGTATGTCAGCTGGGTGCCAGCCCCCCTGCGACCCTGAACAGGATACATGGAAGAGAATGGATGGATGAATGCATGGACAACACAGCATTAAAAAGCAGTAAAACATGAAAATAACATTATTAAATAAGTTCAAATAAATAATTATCTGCATAAATTAAAGGAAGTTGTTTTCTGTATAAGATGAAAACCTCTGGATACATTCCAGTGCAAAACATTATTGCACCAACTAATAGTTTTAAAGTGCCACTATGGGTCACCACAGTGGGTAGCTCCACATGTTTCATTTGGCAAAGGTTTATGCCGGATGTCCTTCCTGATGCAACCTCAAAGGGGATTTGTATCTCTAGATGGAATCAAAACAGCAACCTTTCATTTGACAAGCAAATGTGTTAACTACTACTCATCATCATCAAAAATTCTCATCATCAAGAGAAAAACATTGAGTGATTTAACATCACTGGTTTGGGTCAAACTAAGATGTAATAAACACACCCCTTACAATCAAGAATGTTGTGCACTGTGGCAAAAGTCTACATAAACTTTTTCAGACCATACCTTCCATCCACCCAATCATTTTCTTTTTTTGCATTTTTTCATCCACCCTGAGGACTTGCTGCCTATACTATTAAGCTTATAATACCTCCATAGATTAAAAAAAAATGTATAGGGAAACACAATAATGGACATAGAACTGTAAATATGAACTGGTCAGGTTTGCTGAAGTTGTTTACACATTAGTGGAGAACTTAATGAGATCCATAGAGGATGGAAGATTTTCTGATAAAATGAAGCCACAGACTCAGTCACTCACCTTTGTAGTTCAGTGCAGAATTTATATTACTAGAATACTCAAATTAATTATTAAGACTTTTTAAGTCTTTTTATTTGTTATTCATGAAACCTGTTACGTGATCTAATTCTACAGCTGATAACATTTTGGTTCATTCGATGGATGTTGAATTAAATGTAACATTATTAACTCTTGGTGGGTTTGTAGAATTGCACAGATACAGATATCTTTATTTTGTCGTCATATTCACACTTTATATTCTGATACTCTGCTGTAATTGCACTATAGTGTGCATTATCTGGACCCACACAAGCCTTCATAAGCCAATGTACATTTTCATTGCAGCTTTGTTAATCAACTCTGTTCTTTACAGCACAACTATTTATCCAAAGCTTTTATCTGATGTTTTGTCTGAAAAACAGGTTATATCGTATCCACTCTGTCTCTTCCAAGGTTTTGTATATTACACCTTGGATGGTTCAGAGTTTTTACTGTTGGCAGCCATGGCCTATGACAGGTATGTGTCTATATGCAAACCCCTGCAATATCCAGTTATCATGAATAAAATAACTGTACATGTCTGTCTGGTTTTAGCTTGGGTTATACCTGCTTTTGAGATTGCAGTGTCAATTGTGTTGTATTATAATGTAAAACTCTGTAGCTTTACCCTGGCAGGAATTTTTTGTAACAATTCATGTTACAAGCTTCAGTGTGTGCCCTCAGTAGCAATATCTATATATGGTGTAGTCACGGTGATAAATATTGTTCTTCTGCCTCTGCTTTTCATACTTTTTTCATACATCAGGATTCTTAGGATATCTTACCAAAGTTGTAGAGAAGTGAGGAAAAAAGCTGCAAAGACTTGTTTACCCCACTTGCTGGTTTTAATCAACTTCTCCTGTTTTATTGGTTTTGATGCAATTATAATGAGACTGGAATCTGATTTATCAAAAACTCTTCGTTTGATATTAACTTTTCAGTCAATTGTTTTTCATCCTCTTTTAAATCCAATTATATATGGACTCAAAATGAGTGAAATTTCTAAACATCTCAAGATATTGATGTGTCTGTTTAAAAAACATTGATATTGCTACACTATTAGCCGATGTATGATCATTTCAATTGTAATTGTACTCCAAATGAGACATGAAGTATCATCTGATTTCATATACTATGGCATTTTTATAAGGAAATGCTAATGTCTGTTCTTCTATTGATCAAGTGTGTACTGGCCATAAAATTTTAAACTGTTGCTGGTAATGTTTGGAGTCTAATCAGCATTTAACATTTTTCTTTCTTTTCTATTTGGCACAGGTTATTTTTACCACTGTGGATTTTAAACACATAAAATGAGTTTAATAAAATGTATCAAATGCCAAATGTTGTGCGTGTGTATCAACCAATTGACGTCTTTGATGGAGAACAGGATTGTTCATTCTGTCAATGACATGTACAGTACCAGTCAAAAGTTTGGACACATTCGCCCATTCATCATTGTGTTGGTGTTAAATCAATAAACAATAACTGTCAAGAAAATCATATTTACTTTTTCTTAATTCTAATGACATAAATTATATAGCATCTGTTAGATGCAATTTTTGAGCTATATAAATATATAAAAAGAAGCCTTTATTAAAATGAGACTGAAGGCTGTTGGAAAAAAAAACAAGCAGCCTGTTCCAAAACAACATCTGCATTATCAGGAATTCGGCTCCCCTGCCGGCCTTGGGCTGGCAATCATATCTCTCCAGGACTATGTGTGACGGTCGCTCCCCCCCCCCCCCCCCCCCCCCCCCCCCCACTCCGCTTTGTGATTTGTGAAGCTGGATGTGGTGTACCACGGCCGCCGATGAAATTCCATCACTATCAGCGAACTGTTTTGGCTAGGAGCTGGCATCTGGCTCCACAATGCCCCCACCTTCTCGTCTCCGTCTGCATCCCCTCCTGTATATCTTGTATTTTCACTACATAAAAAATTTCCCATGATATACAAATAGAAACAACCTTAATGATATCCTACAGAAATCCCAGCATAGCATAACATTAGCCAAATACTGGCAAGAAATAATTGCAAGAAAAACCAAAATATTTAATGTAAGGTCAAACTATTTTTTGGGGGGTGGTCTCTCTTTTTAAATAATAAAAAAAAAAAAACATGCATACCTTTTATAAATCAATGCACCTATCCTTCTCCACAAATATCTCTGTTACTCTGTTGCACCTATAGCGGGTATAGCTGCCGCAGCACTGCCTCCCTATCGGTGCTGCACGGTACTTTCTGCCTCATCACGTGTATTTTCACCGTACATTTATGACTGATCACAACACATTCATTCAAGACATTAGCCAGACTGTGGAACATCAGCATGTATAGCACATGTGCAATCAAACATGTATACTGACGATATAAAGAGAGACGGCAATGGGAATGCGCCAACCACCTGCTTCATTTGTTGTATGTGACACAGTGCCACCAGACGTGAGGCACAGCAATGCACTGCCTCACACCGTATTTTTTTCTTTGTGTTTGAACAGGGAATGCGTAAACGCCACGATTTTGACCATTGAAATGTTGAAATAATTCAGAAAACAGTTTTATGAAACAGTTCTGTAGAGCAATCAAGTGGTCAAATGTATTTTCTCTTATCATTGTTAGTATTTTACTTGTCATGATGACAGGTGAGGCACTGCCTCCCCTGGCTGTACGTGACTGTTATCCATGAAGTCCATTAACTATCAGAGGCTCTACATGCTGCTCCTCTTACTGGCTCCCCCTTCCATTGTTTTAGATGTTTTGTCTGCATAGACTTTCAGAGCCACACAATCCTCCTCTTCCACATTGGTGCATTTGAACGGCACGGTTGCGGGTCATGTGGAGTTGGCCTCAGCTGCGAGTCACATAACTTAATGATTTAGTCCGTTCCTGTCCTCTGTTTGCAAATTAAATTTCACCACTATATTTTTCACCTCCAGATACACAGTGAGAACTCTTGAAGTATATCTTTCAGTGCACATTTTAAACAAATAGGACTGCTTTCTTGAATTTGCCAGAATGGGCACTCCACCCTTTTCAAGATGAGAACCATGGCCTCAGATTTGGAGGTGCTACTTCTCATACCAGCTGCTTCAGACTTGGCAGTGAACCGTTCCAGTGTGAGCTGGAGGCTGCCACCTGATGGAGGCAAAAGGACCGCAAAATCCACAAGCAGAGTACAAAGTGGTAGCCTTCTGCCCCTTGGTTATACCTAGATATTCTGTCCATAGAAATTGTCCGGGTTGAATCCAACACCCACTGGAAATGAGTCCGACGTATTGCTGGCAATGCAAACCAAGCTTTCGCTGCAGACAACTGCAGGCCAGATATCCCATACGCCCTTGCAACCCCACAGGATACACTGAGGGACGAGGTAGAATGCCTTCTTCAAGTCCACAAAACACATACAGACTGGATGGGCAAACTCCCACCACGCACACTTCAATATCCTCAAGAAGCTAAAGGATCTGAGGTTTGGCTAACAGATAGCCCTTCCTTTCCAGCACCCTGGCATAAACCTTCCAGGGGATGATACAGATTGTGATCCCCCAATAATTGAAGCTCACCCTCTGGTACCCCTTTTTAAAGATGGGGACCACCACCCCACTCTGCCCCACTCCATATCTCCATACAATGTTGCAGAGGCGTACAAACCAAGACAGCCCTACAACGTCCAGAGCCTTCAGGAATTCAGGGCAAATTTCATCCACCCTAGGGGACCTGGCAACAAGGAGTTGCTTAACTACCTCAGTGACCTTGCCCCCAGTGATGGGCGAGTCATCTCCCTTGTCTTCAGAGTTTGCTTCTTCTTCAGAAGGCATGTAAGTAAGATTAAGGAGGTCCTTGAAGTATTCCTTCCTCCACCCAACTGTAGAGTCAGGTGATTTCTGCAGCACCCCATGTGCACTATAAATCATGTGAGCAGAGCACTGTTTTCTTCTACCGAGTCACCTAACAGTTTGCCAGAATTGCTTCGAGGAAGACCGAATGCTTTTTTCCATGTCAAAACTCCTCCCACTCCCAAGTTTTTGCTTCTGCCACTGCTGGGACTGCATTCCACTTGGCCTGCCGGTACCAAAGTCTCAGCTGTCTCCAAATTCTCACAAACTAATCAAGTCTGACAAGACTCCTTCTTCAGTTCAATAATAAAACACCACAAGGGTTGAGACCTGGAGGGGCAATTTTGCCCCTCCAGGTCTCACTGTCATTGCCCACATGAGTGTTGAAGTCTCCTGGTAGGATGACAGAGTCACTGGATGGAACACCCTCGAATACTATGCCCAGCTACGCCAAGAATCCTGGTTACTGTCATTTGGACAAGTGCAGACAACAGTCAGGGCCCATTTCCCAGCCTGAAGGCACAAGAAATCAATCCTCTCGTCCATCAGTGAAAGCTCCAACTTGCAGGCAGCAAGCCAAGGGGATATAAGGATACAACCTGATGTCTCGGACCATCACCAACAGCAACTCCAGACTGCAAAAGAGTCCAGCCCCTCTCCAGGAGACCTGTTCCAGAGCCAGTTGGGTGAGCCTGACTATATCTAGCCAGTATCTCTCAACTTCACAAAGTACCTCAGGCTCCTTCACCACTGTCACCAAGTGCTTGCTCATAGGGGTCATTTTGATGTTTTCTCTGTAATTATTGTAGGGTCTATACCTTACAATGTAATGCACCTTGATGTGACTATTCGTTGTGTTGTGGCGCTATATTACTAAAATAGAACTGAATTTAATTCCATGTCCAAATAGCCAGCCTTGATAGCTGGGGATCAGTCCGCCTGGGTGTCCACCCTTGGCTGCTGCCTGAAACACATTGCACCTAACCCCTCTAGGTGGTGGGGCTACCGGAGGGTAGGCCCATGTCACCTCTTCGGGCTGTGCCTGGCCGGGCACCATGGACTAATGCCCATCCACTAGACACTCTCTTTCAATCTCCCTCCCCAGGCCTGGCTCCAGGGTTGGGCCCTGGTAACCCTATCCCAGGCAGGGTAAAGTGTTCCCTTGGTATTTCTTCCATGGGGTTGTTTGAATTGCTCTTTGTCTGGCCCCTCACCCAGGACCATTTTGCCTTGGAATACCCTAACAGGGGACAAAAGGCCCCAAACAGCACAACTCCTGGGATAACTGGGAAAGACACAAAAACTACCAAGGTACCGATTCACGGATGAGTCCCATAATGCACTGCATTATGGGACTCATCCACAACGTGTCTTTTGTTCTGTCTCTCTCTCTTTACCCTCAAGCCAAGGGCTTGCTCAAAGGGAGCTGTTTTGACAGTTTTGTTTTCTCCTTAATTATTTTAAGGTCTTTACCTTACAATATAAAGCGCCTTGAGGCACCTTGTGATTAGAAGCTATATAAATAAAACTAAACTGAATTGAACTGCTCCAGTCACCCTTCTGTACATACTGTCATATTTTTACTCCTTGTTCCTGCCGTGCTAGGTTTTTGTATTTTTTTTGTGTGAATTCAACATTAAAGTTGCCTTTCTGAATTAATCCCTGTTTTTTGAGTCTTCCACTTGTCTGCATCCATTTGGGTCTACATCCTGCCTGATTCCTCCTCTGTTTTTAAGTTTTCATCACTTCTCCCACACAAATGCAAAAACACACATATATGTATAAAATGCAGTCAAGTTTCCCTCTCCTTTCTACACTCCTCTGTGCTATTAGTGGATTCCTAGTGTACTGTTATCAAGGTTCTGGTTTAAAACTTGTCTGAGGCCTGTATTGCCTGTCAGTACAACCTAAGACAAGTTTGTACTGACAGAATGATCATGAACTTGTGTCTCGTGCTTTAGTCTACTTGCTTGGCATTTTTGTTTGTTTGGTCTTACTTTATAGAAAAGGAGGGTGATTTTAGGAAATAAGAGTGCTAATAATAATTACACTGGTCAACAACAAATTTGTTGTCTGTGTTTTTTCAGCTGATTTAGGACAAATTTGATGCGCTGAATCCAAAAATCACATTGGTTTTGCTCAATCAGGTCAGGTTTTTGAGCTATGGCCACATGTCGGTTTTTACGTTTTTGTTCACATGTACGCATGTGTGGAGCATTTTAGAAGAAGTTGGTGGGGTAAAATGCGATGTCGAATAATTGTTTTGATTGGAAATGATTATTTTAATGACAAGAAGTATTCAGGTCCGATAGTTCTGGGTGATTATGTTGAAAAGGGATCAGTTTGAAGTCATAAAACCTCGAAATCTTCCAAAAATTGGTGCAGCAAAGCGTAAAGTTGGTGGATCAAAACTAAAGTTAATGGGGCAGCCGCCCCACGAAGTGTATAGGAAAGTTTGCCTCTGTACCCATCGCTCACTCGACTACACTGAAGGAGAAGTATGAAGCGGTGAAATATGTGCTTGAGAAAATTGGTTATGATCAGCATAAGTGGTTTATTTGTGTTGACCTGAAGATGGTGAACTTTTTGTTGGGACAACAGTCTGGCTTCACCAAGTACCCATGTTTTCTGTGCATGTGGGATAGTAGGGACCGTGCTCAGCATTACACGAAGAAGGACTGGCCTGCGCATGAGGAATTGGTGCCTTGCAAAGAAAGGAACGTCATCAACGACCCTCTGGTGGACAGAGACAGAATACTCTTCCCACCGCTGCACATCAAGCTCGGCTTAATGAAGCAGTTCACCAAGGCTCTGGACAAGGATGGTGACTGTTTCACTTACTTGTGCCAGGCTTTTCCAGGATTGACCATGGAGAAGTCGAAAGCTGGCATCTTTGACGGTCCTCAGATCCGTCAGCTCATCAGAGATCCAGAGTTCGAAAACTCAGTGAACAAAGTGGAACTGGAAGCGTGGAAGGCATTTGTTCTAGTAGTGAAGAACTTTCTTGGCAACAATAAGGCCAGAAACTATGCAGAACTTGTCAACAACATGCTGACTGCTTTCAGAAACCTGGACTGCAACATGAGCGTCAAGATGAACTACCTATTTTCACATATGGACCAGTTTCCTGAGAACCTGGGTTCAATGAGTGACGAGCAGGGGGAGAGATTCCATCAGGACATGAAAGAGATGGAGTCCCTGCCGCTGGGCATTCCAGGAGTTCGAAGAAATGGAAGTTCAAGCCCTGAAGTTTGAACAATGGTGAAGCAACATGAAATTTACGTGTACTTACCTTTATCATTGCCCACCATTCAGTTTACAGTAATCGATGTTTCTATCAGGTAATCAATATATGTTGTTGGAAAAACATTTTTTTCTCTTAAAAACATATTTAGGATGATGTGTTGACAAAAATCAGCTGATAATGCCACAAAAATGTAATCAATTTTGTCACAAGATCTGATTTTTTTTTTCAAATCAACTTAGCACAAAAACCTAACCTGATGGAGAAAAACGGATGCCATTTCCTGATTCAGCCTAAATCAGTTGTAGAAATCTAGACAACATTCAAAAAGAAAAAAATTGTTGCCCAGTGTTATGCTTTAGAATGCTTTTCATATGCTTCTCCATTCTTTACTGAAAGAGAGAGCTGCTCTCTCCCTCTGTCTCTGTCTTTAACAAATGTGTGTGACCTTGTTTAGTATAGACACTGATTACAGAACTCAGTGGCTCACAGAAATATCATTTGAGAGCAACTCTGGCTTGTAATGACTTATTGTGCTTTAAAATATTATAATCATGTCATGTTGTTTTTAGTTTTAATCAATAGGTTAATAACCATAGGGGTGTTAAATTTTTGTTAGGGATTATTTTTTACTCAGTGAATAGAGGACAAATGTTTAAAGGTAAACTCCAGTAAATTAATTAATAAACAGTGAATCAACCAAATAATAAACAATTAAATAATACTTTAGACAGAGAGCAACAGATCAGAAAGTTCTAGACTAACTTCTCTCTTTCAGTGCATCTTATCTTGAGGACCGGCCACCGAACGTACAATTAGAACATCGCCAGCGTCACCATGTTCTGTCATTAATCTGGACAAGATTTCTCTGTATTGATTAAATTAGAACATCAGGAAGAAGATGTGCTCATGACTGAGAGGAATCTGGGTCATGAAAAACCAGCTTGACAAAGACTGAATGATGAAGGTCAGCTCATAGCGCCCAGAGATTGTTCATGTTTAAGATAATAGGCTGTATAAAAATGTTTTGGTTAGACAGGAACACGGGGTCAGAGAGAGAGAGAGAGTGCACACTCTTACTCTGGGTCCCCGCAATATATTAAACTTTTACTTTTTTAATTAAAGTGTTTCAGGTGTCTTCCTTCACAAAAAACCTGTTTACCTGACACAGGCTAATACAAACTAATACAAGTTAAGTGTTAACAAGTTAATACAAGTAATTGTTGATTCTAAACTGTCTGTAGCTGTGAATGTGAGTGTGAAATGTCAGACCTGTAGTTTGGTTTATTTACAACGGCCTCTATGGTCAAAATTAACCTGTGTCAAACTGGAGTGTGAGTGTCTCATCATTTGTGCTCTACTGATGCAAAAACTCCAGTGATTATTTTAAATCATAAGTAAATACACTGATAGAAGTATTTGGAAGCAATATTTTTCTCTGTAAATTGTGTCATCACACATTTCTCCCCATCTATTGTTTGTATACAAGCTCTCAAAATAAAAGCACAACTTCACACATTTTACTCATTTACTTTGAATTACACACGGTAACAATTAATGCTGTATACAATTAATTCATAAGTAACGAAGATTTAACATAGTACCTGTCAACATTAGTATAATTTATCTTAATGAAATGATTGATTTTTTTTTTTTTTAACTCTAGAGTTGTTGTAACTAATTAAGTACCACGATTATACAGTAGTCTAAATTTGATAAATAAGCTATGATATATTTATGTTAAACATAATATGCACTCAGAGCAAACATAACAAATGAACTTGCTATAAACAGGTTTATGTTTTGCTAATTAAATTCATGATACTGATGTAAAATACCAAAACCCAAATCAATTTGATGAATTAATAATGATTAATAAAGCTACTATCCACATACTTTCAGTAAATTATCAATTCAGATTTGATGCGTCAAATCATTTTTACTAGAGAAAAATCTTTGTAGATGTTTATAAATTTCCTTCATCTTGAGCCCGTATATGAATGGATTAAATAAAGGATGATACAGAACTATCTGTAATGTCATTATGAAGTGTGTAGTTTTTGGAAAATCTATTTCCAGTCGAGCTGTGATTACATCATAGACCCCCAAACAGGAAAAGGTAATTAAAACTAGCATGTGGGGCAAGCAGGTTTCTGCAGCTTTCTTCTTTGTTTCTTTACAACTTCGATAAGTAATAATAAATATTTTTGTGTATGTGAAAACTATGAAGACTATGGGAAGTATTACAAGATCTACATAACTAACTATACCAAATACAGTAACTAATCTTGATCTTACACACTGAAGGGTGTAAATTGTATTGTTACAAATTATTGATTTTAAATGAAAGGAACACAGTTTACTTTTAGCAATTCCAATTGCTAGGACTGCAATATTAGAAGCAGGTACAAGCCAAGCTATGAGCAGGAAAATACTCACAGTGGTTTTTGTCATGATGGTTGGATATTGCAGAGGTTTACATATAGCCACATATCTGTCATAGGCCATTCCTGTCAAAATGAAGAACTCTGAACAACCTAGAGAATACATTATGAAAAACTGAAAGAGACAGGCTGAATATGATATGATTTGCGTTTCAGATAAAAAGTCAGTCAGAAGTTTTGGGTAAATATTTGTACTGTAAAGAACACTGTTCACTAGCAAAGCTGCAATGAAAATGTACATAGGCTCATGGAGATTTCTATGAACACAAATAAGGTATATAATAATACAGTTACTGCAAATAATTAGTATATACAATGTGAACATCATAAAAAAATAAACAAATCTGTATTTGTTAAATTCCACATGCCCATCCAGAATTATATAGGTAACATTTAACTCCTCATCCATTAACATTATGAGAATGTAGACATTTAATCTTTAAACAACTTGCATAATGGCAAATACTCATAAATGCATCATCATGCAGCCTGTTTTGTGTGTCGCTTGAATTTAAAGACAGCTGAATGTGTAATGCACTCTTTAAATAGGTTTACACAGTGAGTGATCTGAGTCTATGCAAGGTGGCTTAAGCCTCCAAGGGGCTGAACTTTAGAGGCCTGTCACACCTTTGCTCATTCTTTCTTACTTGACACTGCGCCCCAACTCACAATGTCAGGTGTAGTATTCTCCAACAATTAACCTGTCCACTGTATTCAATGTGAATATTTGTAGTGATTACAGATATATGACAGATCAGTTTTTACGGATATTAGTCAATGTCATGTTCTGCAGCCAGTTGTGTTCACAACATAACTGATTTTGGCCACATATCCTCGTCCTTGTTTTTTTTGTTTTTTGGCCAAACCCGGTGCTCTGATTTTTCTCTCTTGTATATTCGAACACATTTTTATCTCTGAAATATGGTGGCTTAAGTAGGCTGCATGAGTTTTGATGCTGTCTTTTGTATGGCACTTTGTCTGGATTCATGTACATACATTATCAATTATAAATGCATATGCAAACAGACTTTTGCTCCAGATTCATATACTGTCTACACTTGTATTTTGTTTTTGAAAATAATAAAAGCTTGATTCATGACATTAATATAAAATCTAATCAATTTTATGACTTAATAATGTTTAATAAAGTGTTTTTCTAATATTCACTTGCACAGTGGTGTGGCGCTTAGCACTACTGCCTCATAGCTAGAATGGCATCTAGAAGGTTCGAGTTCGATTCCACCTTGGCTAGGCCTCTCTCTGTGTGGAGTTTGCATGTTATCTGCGTGGGTTTCCTCTGGGCACTCCGGTTTCCTCCCACAGTCCAAAGACATGTAGTTAGTGGGGTTAGGTTGCCCATAGGTGTGAATGGTTGTCTGTCTCTCTGTGTTGGCCCTGTGATAGGCTGGCAACCTGTACAGGGTGTACCTTGCCTCTCGCCCTATGCCATCTAGGATAGGCTCCAGCCCCTCCCGAAGAGGATAAGTGGAAGAGAATGGATGGGAAAGTTGGAGCCTAGTTTGTTTGTCTCACTGTTCAGAGTCTGCCTTGCCTCAGGCCCATTCTATCACAAACTCATCTAACTCTTATTCGCCAGATCTGACCCCAGACCTAAATGTATAGTATGATCTCCAGCTTGTGTTCAGTAAGGATAATGGTCTGTCACTGTTTTTACACTGAGCATATGACTGTGCCATTAAACTTCTCTCTGGAGCCACACTATCTACCAGTCATTTGTACAGCTTTTCTTAACTTGAGAGCCAGGCCAAGGAAAAATACAGTCGTGAGTCCTTGGCAGCAGGAATAATCTGGGTGTTTTCTTCTCTGGTGGTTGGTTATACTAAGAGCTTGTACATTTTACCATGGGTTTAACCTTAACAAGATAATCATTAGAAATAAATACCCCCTTCCTCTCATCTCACTTGATCTGCTACACAGAGTCACTATTTTCACAAAACTGGACCTAAGGAATGCCGACCACCTGGTCAGAATATGTCAAGATGCCAATTTGACACATTCTGACTCTTGCATCCTCCAAGCATTCAAACATGGCATGCATACTGAAATGCCAACAATCATTTGGGGTATCTCTTTAGGTTTAAAATATTCAATAACCTTCAATGCAAATCAAGTCTGACACCAGGCAGCAGAAGCAGGACATTGCGGAGGGAATGGGTGTTCATATTAATGCCAATGACACGCTATAAGCTACCTTTAGCAGGTCGCTTTTAAAATACTATTATAATTAATAAAAGTTTTTAAAAACCTATTTATTTATTTACTTTCTTAGTTGTTAGATTCACTCAAATGAATTGATGAAAAGAATGTTTGCAAGGAATGATTACAGTGATTTTCAGTGGAAAACGTGAAAGGTCATACTGAGTAAAGTTTTAGATTTTCCAAACTTGCTCTACCATTTGTAGTAGCTACGTTTTAGCCAGTGAATATGAGAGCAGCAATTTTAAGTGACTGCATCTGTAATAACAGACAAAATACCTAAAATATCAAATCACCAAACCCAAGACTAATTAACTCAAACCTTCATCAGAGGTAAACCTAATGACACAACTAGCAAAATTTGTCTACACAAATAGTTGCAACCTAAAAAAGCAGAACAAACACACATTCAGTTAAGACTCAGAAAACTTACCAGACTAAGATAATTGTGCAAAAGCATTTGTCACACCCCAGCTCAAAGTATGTGACAGGCCCCCCCCGCGCGAGGCCCCCCCCGCGCCAGGGGGGGGCCTCTGCTGTCCCGGCCGCGCCGCCGGGTGGGGTGGGTTGGCCTGACGTCGGGATGTCCGGTCTACGCTTTTGGGGCCCTGGGGTGCCTGCATTGCAGGGGGGTGGGGTGGGGGATGGGGCCGCGGTGGGGTGGTTGGGGGGGACTGGGCACTGCATTTCCATGCCCAGGCCAGTATGTCCTGTCGCCTGTTTGTGTCTATTGTTGAGTGAATGGGCATCTAGGAGGAGCGGGCCGCCCTCTGCGGTGGGGGCGAGGGCGCCAACCTCGGGTGCTGCAGTGCTCCGGGATGCTGTCACCGCGGCCCCGGGCTCACCTCCCCCTGCCCTGTGCTGGGGTGTGGGAGGTCGGGGTGCCTATTGAGCCAGCGGACAGCTGGCTCTCTTCTTCCAGGATTCTTCCTGGTCATATGCCCCCCCCCCCCTCCCCCTCCCCATACACAAACACACACACACACAGAATACACATCACTCACAGATGTAGGATGGAGAGGCCACGTGGAGAGCTGCACCACCACTTGCCTCTCCGTTTTAATTGCACTTTAGTCATTATAACTCACAACACATACACACTTACAACCTGATACACATAGGACCTTTGGGGCAGGCATGTTACTCAGAGGTTGATGAGATGGGCCGCTGAGGTGGCCCCACTCGGATCCTCGTCACTGTCTGTCTCCAAATTTTATTTGCACTTTAGACATGGAGGGTTTTGGGGGGGCAGTGTGGGCAAGCACTGACGACTAACAGTTGGCGCTTGTGGCATAACTGTCCCCTCAATTTTAACTGCACCCTATACACCTCATTCACTCACAAACATTAACACATAGACCTACAAGTTGGGGAGGAGGAGGGGTGGATGGGTCATCTTACACCCCGATTTCTTGCGTCTCGCCCGGGGTAGGGGTCGGGTGGTTCCTTGGGGACCGGGCTGGTGGCGTCCTGGGGTCGCTGTTGGCCCTGGGGTGGTTTCCACTTGCCCCGCCTTCAGAGGGTGGGTAGCTATGGATGAATGTGTGTCTTTGTGTATTTGTCACCGTCTCCGTGAGTATGGGTGGGTGAGTGAATGTGTATGTATGGCATATCTGTGTGTGGGTAAGTATGTATGGGCATGTATGAGTATCTGTGTATAAATGTGTACACGGGTGTCTGGGTGTGTTTGTATGTATGGCTGGACCTGGGTCTGGGCCTTGTGCCTTGCCTCCTGGCCGCTCCTTGCTGGTTGCCTCCTCCCCCCTACCCCCCTGGGATGGGGGTGCCTCGGGGTTCCTGGGTGGGAAGAAGAAGAAGAAGAAGAAGAAACAGCCTTTATTGTCCCACAGAGGGGAAATTTGGGTGTAACAGCAGCCGCAGTTATTATAAATATAAGTAAAAATATAATAATTCACATGGGGGTGGGTGTTCTGGCGTGGGTGCTGGCCTGCCCCCCTTGGGGGTGCGGTGCGGGGCTGCGTTGGCTTCTTCGGCGTGGGGGGGGGCTCTGTGGAGGGTCGGGCGGTCCTTGGGTGCCGTGGGCCCGGGAGCCCTGCCGCCGGCCAGTGCAGGGGGCTGGCCGCTGGGGGGGGGCTGGCTTCTCATCGCCTTGGGTTCCCTGGAGCCCTCGCTCCTCGACTGGGGGGGCTCCGTCTGAGACCACCCTCTCCCGTCTGCTGGGGTAGGTGTGCGGTTGTCTTTGGACTGAGTGGCCGGGGGTCTTCCTGGCTCTTGGTGGGCTGCTGGTGGCCTGGGTTGCCGGGGGCTTTCCGTACCTGCCTCTGGCTTCTGATGGGTGGAGCTGCAGCGTTTTGCCCTCATTAGTAAGTACGTTCCATGACACAGACACAAACATGACACAGACACAAACGCCCACTCAATCACAACTCAACAAAATTGTTGGTGTGCGTAACATGCTTTGTTAGTTTTGTTTTTCACACACAAATTTATTTTTGCAAGTATTGATAGTATTTTTTTATATGTTAAAGTGATGAAGTATCTGATTAATAGACTTGTGCTCTTTCCCCTTTTTTTTTGCTCCCTTTCTCTCTCCCTTTTTCTTCTCTTTATTTTCCTCTTCTTCAGCCTGTCAGCTCTGGCTGTTACATAGTATGTGGAAAAATAACTCAGATAAATAAAATAAAGGGTTAAAACATCAACAAGAAGAGCCTATTGAGAACCTATAGAGCTCATCTTGAAATAGCAAATATGTTTGGCACAACAACGCATTCAGATCACAGTTCTGCTTGCAAGATCTACCAGACATGACAGGCTAAAAAAAAAAAAAAAAAAAAAAAGAAAATCTTAGACTAAGGCCTTGGCTTTCCTGATTTTTTTTTTTTTTTAGATCTTTCATTAATGGCTCCAGAACAGCACCAAAACCATATTTGTGAAGATCTTGTGCATGAAAAAGCAATATCAAATGAATATTTATCAAAACTGAATTAAATTTAGGAGTCAGGTTTCTTAGAACAAAGTAAAGACAACCAATTTTGTGAATTCCATGCTTAGAGCCCAGGGGATTGGCTAGTTCAAAATCATTATAGAATATTTGAATTTGTAAGGCAGCTTTTTTTTGCTGAAAACAAAGGATGTGTTTTATAATAGCTTCCATCAGAAAAGTCTGTGTAAGTGTCTTTCTCTGATCCTCATTCTCTCTTAAGTCGAGCACAGATATCCTGATTTCTGCACATGAACTGTAATGTTTCCAATACCGGCACATATACAAAAGTATCCTTCACAGGTACTTGATCACATGTACCAGATTTCTGATTTCGTCTACTGTCATATCTTACTCCCAGTTTTCCCTCCACTGGATCAACAACAACCCATTTAAGGTTGAAATATTTGTTTTGTTTCCATTCTGTATTTAAGTTTGTGAATGGGTTTTCAAATAGTTCGAATGACTCATCTATCACAGAAATATTGGGATCAGTCATGGGTGTAATGCAGAAATAGCTGTCTGCTTTGCGTTTAAGTGAATCTCATTCGTTAGTTCTTCTAAATCCCCTACTATTGAGGAGTCTAGACTGCCAGAGATCCCACTGCCCTGTAATTTACCTACTATAGATGCACAAATCTCTTTAGTTTGATCTTTAGAAATCTGTGAGGAAGTGCTCTCAAGAGGTGAATCAGAAGAAAAGCACTGATTTAACTGGACATCCAAAGCATCTGCTTGACAACTAGATTACAAGATGATGAACTTGGAATGGCTAAACTTTGTGAAATTTGCTGAACATTATTATCAACATTATTAAGATGCTTTTCAAAACCTGTATATGTCAGAAACTGATGCCTGCAGGCTCGCTGAGAACAAAACAATTTGAACTTTGGTCCGGGATAGTAACTATGTTCAACTCTTAAATGTGAGATCAGCTGCTGGCTGCTTGGATACAGTTTCTGACACATAAAGCACGTCAACATTTTTTAGCCTGACTTACTCACAGGAGAGCACAAAGGGTGCAGACCCTGTTGGCCCCAGAGATGTTCCTCTAAACTGCAGCATGACTAAGATTTAAAAAATATACACAAAACATAAGAAATGAGACATACAGCTACAGCCATTACAAAAAATTCAAGATTTAAATTAGCTAACAAAACAAATTCATGTCTAACCAGACATCTTCAAAGATGCCTTAAAACCATCAGTATTTATACATGTCCATAAAAGCAAAGGGACAAATTACTGCACTATTTTTTATTTTAACTTCTGTCCTCCAGGTGGTGGTGGAAGGAGATGTAGGAGCAGTAACAAGGAGGCCATTTCTTGGTCATAGGCTGAGGATATATTCATAAAAGTTTTCAAATGTAATATCAGAACTTTATGAAAACGTAAAGCCAATGTAGAATACTCTGAACAGTCAACCATGTTCAGATATATTTAGGTACTTACTAGATGTCTTATCCTGGTCATCTCCTTGAGGGATTTCCACTTTTGCACCAAACTTCTCAACTCAGGTGTTGGAGTGAGACGCTTAGCTTCCTTGATGACATTTGGTTTGAAGAACACGTCCCACTTCTGCAGCAGTCTGGAGGAGGTTTCTTCATTAAACAGAAGACTGAAGTCTTGATCAATCTTTAATAAAAAGTAGAAATCCAACTATCATCACTGGGTATAAATCCACATTTAGAGACTTTCACTCATTTGAACACTTACCAATCCTTTTGTGTCCAGGCAGGAACATGGGGAACATTGTCAGAATATCAGTTCTTCCGCTGGCGTCTCTAATAAGTTTGTGACGGTGCTCAAAAGTCTCTCATCTTCTGAAAGATCAGGGGCCTGTCTGTGGTGTGGTTAAGCAGAGATGTGGATTCCTGGCGGGCATCCCCATCAAGCTGTCTTCCAACAACCACATTTCTCTGGATATTTGCGCCTCCACATGAAATGTCTTTGGAGCTACTTGGTGGCAAAGAAATCCTTCAAATCTTCCTTTGAACTGTTTTAAGACACCATTAACTGTATCCTGTGGTGCTTGCTGCAACATACAAGTGCTCCTAAAAAAAAGGAGAAAAGAAAAACAGTCAGACTTTTTTTTATGGAAAATCACAGTTTTGGGACAAAATGAAAGAACACAATTGATAAAGAACATGGATGAACTTTTTTGCAGTCAGTGATGTCTAGAGCCCATGGATATCACCAAATGTTGAGTTTCCTTCCTTCAGTTGATGCTTGTTTATGGGTCTCTCTCTGCCTTCAGATATTCTATCCTTAGAATATTTGTCTTCAATAGCTGAAGAGGATGATGTGTTAGGTTAAAATCAGGTGACTAATTTTGCCATTGAAGAATACCACATTTCATATTGCCACAAAAACTCACTGGTTTTGCAGTCTGCTGTGGGTGTCTTAGTATGTGAAGGTTAGGCTGAATGATTTAAAAAATAGTTTCAATACCAAATAAATCCAATTTAATCAAAGTCCAAAGATGAAAACAGAACTCCAAAAGCACATCCTGTATAACAATGATAAACCTGAGACTGGACATAAGAAACAAACACAGGATACACTGAGGGATGAGGTAGAATGCCTTCTTCAAGTCCACAAAACACATACAGACTGGATGGGCAAACTCCCACCAGGCACACTTCAATATCCTCGAGAAGCTAAAGGATCTGAGGTTTGGCTAACAGATAGCCCTTCCTTTCCAGCACCCTGGCATAGACCTTCCAGGGGATGATACAGATTGTGATCCCCCAATAATTGAAGCTCACCCTCTGGTACCCCTTTTTAAAGATGGGGACCACCACCCCACTCTGCCCCACTCCATATCTCCATACAATGTTGCAGAGGCGTACAAACCAAGACAGCCCTACAACATCCAGAGCCTTCAGGAATTCAGGGCAAATTTCATCCACCCTAGGGGACCTGGCAACAAGGAGTTGCTTAACTACCTCAGTGACCTTGCCCCCAGTGATGGGCGAGTCATCTCCCTTGTCTTCAGAGTTTGCTTCTTCTTCAGAAGGCATGTAAGTAAGATTAAGGAGGTCCTTGAAGTATTCCTTCCTCCACCCAACTGTAGAGTCAGGTGATTTCTGCAGCACCCCATGCGCACTATAAATCATGTGAGCAGAGCACTGTTTTCTTCTACCGAGTCACCTAACAGTTTGCCAGAATTGCTTCGAGGCAGACCGAATGCTTTTTTCCATGTCAAAACTCCTCCCACTCCCAAGTTTTTGCTTCTGCCACTGCTGGGACTGCATTCCACTTGGCCTGCCGGTACCAAAGTCTCAGCTGTCTCCAAATTCTCACAAGCTAATCAAGTCTGACAAGACTCCTTCTTCAGTTCAATAATAAAACACCACAAGGGTTGAGACCTGGAGGGATGTGGATTCCTGGATTCCTGGCCAGCATCCCCATCAAGCTGTCTTCCAACAACCACATTTCTCTGGATATGATAAAGAACATTACAAAGCCTTTTGTGGTGTATGGATCTTTGAGGGATGGGAAGAGTGTCATTATCCCAAGGGCATAGTCCTCTCTGATAGCTTTAGCAGGAAGGTGCCTAACAGCAGATTTCAGATTAGTGACAAATGGTCCATTTTTACATAAACTAAAATGTGTAAAAACACAACTACCCATTTTTATCAATAATGTGAGCCACCAGTATGAAAAATATTGTATTACACTGCATTACCGCTACTCTTCCTGTGAGCCTATAACATCATATTTTCATTTTAATGTACATTGTACTGTCATTGTAAATATAAGTAATTTTAATAAAAATGTCAAGCTTATACTTATCAGGGTCCCTGGGTCATGGACCCAGGATGGTTGCGTTTTTATTTGAGGGGTTCTCCCCTTTGTATGATGTGCTATGTTATTCCTCTCTTGTTTCCTCAGTTTTATCAGTGTTCACAAGTGTGTCTATTAAGTTACTTCCTGTTGTACTTTGGTAACCTTACATGGTGAACTTTGTATTCAGTTGTGTTTCCTCTTACCTCAGTAGTGTATTCTAATCACCTGTCCTCCCCGGCTGGTTTCACTTTCCTCATCACTTCATGTGTATTTATTTTCTGTGTTTCTTCCTGCTCTTTGTAGCATCTTCCCTCTTGTTGTGTGGAGTACTCACAGAAGGCTTTGTTGCTTTTGAATGATGTCCTGCCAGTCCTTTTAAGCTGTGTTTGTTTTTTGTTTTTTGTAATGGAACACTCCAACAATAAAACTGTGTTTTGAGTTTCCTTCAGTTTACTGAATCAATCTTCTGCCTGCCACACAGTGGTGTCATGACAATACTAGTACAGCAGTTCACATGACCATTATTTTTGGAATAAACAACAGAATGTTGTCTATGGTAAAGTGTGCAATGTTAGAATGCATTTTCTATGTTTTGTGATTAAACTTTGAATGGTTTACTGTGTTTAGTGCTCCTCACACTAACAGTGCATTTTTTTCAGTGCAAAGTCTGGTTAAGGAAGAGCAGAAAAATGTGTACCCATGTAAGTAAGGCCTAAAATCTGTCAGTTCAAGTCTCCAGAGTTTAAAGTTGCAACATAGTAGCAGGTCTTTGTGGAGGACTTAATGAGATCCACGGAGGTTGAAGTTTCATTATATATTTGTCTGACTTGAACAGTTCACTTTCTAAAGATGAACACACTCCAAGTTTAGATATCTATGAATACAGCAATCGTCAACTATTGTATGCAAGCTGCTTGTTACACATTTTGTCTGTTTTAAATATTAGTGTTTAATTTCTGAATGAATGAAATGAATCTAACATATATAGCACTTGGTGGTCATGTGGAAGTAGAGAAATACAGATATCTTTATTTTGTGATCATGTTTACAGTATATATTCTAATAATCTGCAGCAATTCCACTATTGTGTGGATTATCATGATTCACAAAAGCCTTCATGAGCCTATGTACATGTTCATTGCTGCTTTGTTACTGAACTCTGTTCTTTTGAGCACTGTGATCTACCCAAAGCTTTTGATTGACTTTTTATCTGAAAAACAGATCATTTTGTATCAAGCCTGTCTCTTTCAAGTATTTCTGTTTTATGTTTTAAGTGCTTCAGAATTATTACTGCTGACAGCGATGGCTTATGACAGATATGTGTCTATATGTAAACCTCTGCAATATCCAACTATCATGAGAAGAACAACAGTCAATATCTTCCTGGTTTTGGCCTGGTTTCTACCTGCTGTTCAGGTTGCAGTGCCAATAGCAGGAAATGCAAACACACCGCTGTGTAACTTTACTTTGAAAGGTATTTTTTGTAACAATTCTGTCAACCATCTTTATTGTGTGACATCAAGAGCACTTTCTGTATATGGTATGGTTGTTCTATTTAATGTTGCACTTTTTCCTATGCTTTTCATACTTTTTACATACACAAAGATAATTATAGTTGCTTATCAGAGTTGTGGAAATGTAAAGAAAAAGGCTCTACAAACCTGTTTGCCACATGTGCTAGTTCTAATTAACTATTCTTGTTTGCTTACTTATGATATGATTATAGTTAGACTGGAATCAGAGTTTCCAAAAACTGCACGTTTTTTAATGACACTGCAGGTTGTGACATATAATCCTCTCTGCAATCCAATCATATATGGACTGAAAATGAAAGAAATCTCAAAACAGCTCAGAACATTGTTCTGTTGAGCTAAAGTAAACGAAGTTAGTCATTTATATTTTTTAATTTTTGCATATTGTTTATTGACGAGATGTTAGAAGTCACATTTCTCAATCTAATAACTGATAAGCTTCTACAGCTTTTCAAAATCTTTTATTCTCTTTAGTCATTCCCTTTTTTATTCCTATTATTGTCTCTGATTATAGAGTTTAGGATCATTTGAAATCATTGTCATAAACAAGGAATGTTTTTGGCTTTTGTTTTATAAGTGTAATGTGCAAAAATCTGGTTTAAGCTTTTCCTCCTGTAGCTGAGAGCAGATTATTATTTAAAATCCTAAATGAAAAGTGCACAAATATTAAGATGTTAAATGCCTGATATCACTTTCTTCATATATATTTCAGAATAATAAATTTGTTAATAGTTCCATCTAACATTGTTGCATGTTTGCATTATTACAAGCAATTTTTTATTTTAATTTCACAAGAGAATCCAATAGCTGAGACAAATTCAGTGGGGAAATTCAAAAGAAGTGTAGTGACATAAAGACCAAGGCTTAGGAAATTGAGACAATTATTATCATGTTCAGTTTTTCAACTACAATTCTCAAAGAAAAAAAAAAATGTGTATATATATATATATATATATATATATATATATATATATATATATATATATATATATATATATATATATACTTCTGGATACTGACCTAGTCAGTTAAGTAGCAGAAGGGCTGGTTAATCAGTTTCAGCTTCTAGAGCACTCGAGGGGCAACAATGAGACAACCTCCAAAACAGGAATGGTTTTAGATGAGATTATTTCTGATCTCTACTTTTACAGATGGAGCCACTGACATTTTTTCCTTCCTCATCTTCTCTGTTTTTCACTAGTTTTGCATTTGGCCTTAAATGGTCAGTGTCACTATTAGAAGCACGAGGCAAAACCTGGACCCTACAGAGGTTGCACAATTAGTCAAACTCCACCTGGATGTGACCAGAAAGTTACCAGAAAGTTTCCCAGCACAGTCTCAAGAGATGGAGATTCCAGGAGACAGGCAGTTGCGCTAGAAGAGCTGGACAGGGCCGTAGAAGGTCCTTAACCCCACTGGTATCTGCTCTTTTGTGCAAGGAATAACAGAATGAGCACTGTCAGAGCTCTACAAAATGACCACCAGTAGGCCACTGATGAATGTCCAAAGAGACTTCATGAAGGTGGCCTGAGAGCCCGATGTCCTCTAGTGGGCCCTGTGCTCACTGCCTGGCACTGTGAAGCGTGATTGGCATTTGTCACAGAATATCAGGATTGGCAGGTCCACCAGTGGCACCTGTGCTTTTCACAGATGAGAGCAGGTTCACTCTGAGGATATCTGACAAACACGAAAGTCATGGAAAACATTACGTTGCCTGTAACACCACTCAACAGCTGGGTTTGGTGGTGGGTCAGTGATGGTCTGCTGAGGCATATTGCACAGACCTCTACAGACTTGGCAACAGTACCCTGAAGGCCATTATCAGGATGAAATCCTTGGACTCATTGTTAGATCCTACACTGGTGCAGTAGTTCCTGGGTTCTTCCTGGTTCATGACAATGCCCAACGCCATACAAGTACATGGATGCCAATCACACTGAGTACTATTTTGAGTTGCTGGAATGAAATTTCATCCAAATGGCCTAACCCGTGTAACCCAGGTTACACCTGACACCTAATTTTTTCACTTTGATTTTCAGGGTCTTCATCTTCAGTGTGGCAGCCTTTCATTCTGAACACATTACTGTATCAGTATGGATATCCAGCATAATTTTTTTCTACATTGAGATCTGATGTGTTTTCAAAACCATATAATGTGGCTGTGTGTAACTGAAATGGGGTTTAAAATATATTATATATATGAAAAAATATCAAAAAAGATATTTGCATCTTTAAGCTAGATTGGCACCAAAAGCTTACAATTGTAGCTCTGAGTTAATTATGTTCTGTTTGATTTGTATGTAGGTTTGTGTGATCCATCATATCATTATGGAGTTTGATTACTGCAAAATAAAGTATACATTTTTTTCAAGGTAAAATGGCTGAATCTTCTAACTCTTCAGTGTAATTTAAAGGAATTAGTTTTAATGAGCTTGCATAAAACTAAACTCAACATCACAGCACAGTGGCGTAGTGGTTAGCACTGCTGCCTCACAGCCAGAACTGCCTAGGTTCAATTCCACCTTGTCTGGGGTGGTGTTCTCCCCATGTTTGTGTGGGTTTTCTCCAGGTATGCCAGTTTCCTCCCACTGTCTAAACACATGCAGTCAGTGGGGTTAGGTTAACTGGTGATTCTAAATTGCCCATAGGCAATTTGTGAATGTGTATGGTTGTCTGTCTCTGTGTTAGCTCTGCGACAGGCTGGCAATCTGTGCAGGGTGTACCCTGCCTCTTGCCCTATGATAGCTGGGTCATGGACCTGACACACAAAAACTTATAGCATCATCTATAAGATGGCTCATAAAATGTGTATCTTACATATTTCATTACAAAGACTACATTTATAGGATCTGTACCTTTTTTTTTTTTTTTTGTTTTCATCAATAGTCGAATGGCCAAGCAGATTCTTCTGGGTCACTTCTTACAAGCTCTGTCCAAATAAAAAGAGTCACTCATCATGCATAACTTTGTAGCTGATTGATTACTAGTGGACATTCCAGGCTCTGGTTGCCCAGGTAATCCTGTAATGTATTTACTACCCCATCATATATTAAGTTTCCTGAACTTCCACTGGTACTTGCTTAACTCACTTGCCTCGGGGGTGAGAAATTTAACTTGGGGTTCACCCACTTCACATCGCCAGCAGTTACTGTCTTGATCCTGGGCCAGTGGCCCAGTGTTTTGAGTTCTTTTTGTGAAGTTCTGTTTTGTTCTATTTCTATTTCTAGTTTTGGTTATAGTTTATTATTAGGATTGTATTTTGCCTTTGTTTAGTTTTCCATGTTAGTCCTGGTCTTCCCTGTGCTCCTGTGTGTGTTGTCTAAGTCTTGGCCCTTCTGTGTTTAGGTTCCCTTTCCCTTAGCTCTGGTTTAGTTCTCCCTGTGTTTCTCTTAGTGTCTCTCCCTTGTCTCATGTCTTGTGTTTAGTTGGTCATGTTCTCATTCCCTCTGTGTGTCAGTCCCCCTTTGTTAAGTCTGTATGTATTTGGTTAGGTCACTTCCTGTTTTATTTTGACGATCTTATGTTCTTTGTGCTTTGTGTTTAGGTTTTACTTCCCCTTGTCTCATCAGTGTATTTCGTTCACCTGTGTTCTCACCTGTTTCCTTTTCCCCCGTTATCCCTTTGTGTATTTAAGGTCTGTGTTGTTTAGTTCCTTGTCGCAACGTCGTCTGTTCTCTGCTGTATGGAAGCTCGTTTCCGCCACTAAAAAAAAAAAATCGCCATCCGTAACGCAAAATTTTGAGTTATTAACTCGAAATTTCGAGAAAATAACTCGAAATTTCGAGAAAATAACTCGAAATTTCGAGTTAATAACTCAAAATTTCGAGTTATTAACTCAAAATTTCGAGAAAATAACTCGAAATTTCAAGTTATTAACTCGAAATTTCGAGTTACAGATGGCGATATTAACTTGAAATTTCGAGTTAGCACAGCCAATCAGGATGCAGGAACGGATGCAGGAACGTCATTTCCTTGTTACCGGAAGCACAGGGCACAGCCGCACTCGGGTAGAGACTGTGCTGCATTGTCGCCAGGGTTTTCAGGTAGAGATGTAGTCTAACGAGTGGTAACTATCTAAAAGGTATGTAATCAGTGCAGATTTTTTCCGTTATGCCTCACTTATATGAAATATTTTAACACCACACGCTAAGATCGGTCTGGGGGTCGATGTTGAAGTGGCGGCATGACGGCACTATGTGCACAGCTTGGCTTGGCTAGTCGCCGTGCTAACGTAGCTGCTAACGTTTCCTCGTTCCGCTGTGAAAATAAATCAGATGTTCAACGTATGTTCCGCATGACTTTTCTCCCAGGTCATTCGCATCCCACCTGTCATGACATTTCGCCCCACAATTTGAGAACCACTGATTAGTGTTTAATTGCAGGGAAGGTATATTACCCAGGAAGTTATATTACAAGCTTCTCAACTACATTAAGTACACTAGACACCGAGACTTGATGATCATATGGTGGATTCATAAGTGATCATTTGTACATACTTGTTTACAGCATGGAAGACCTGACTGACTTCTTGAGACGAAGAGAAGTCTCTGAGGAAATAATACAAACCCTGGAGAATGAGAAGGTACATAATTCTAATTTTTTTTTCTTTTAAATACTACTTTTTTCATTCAATATATAATTGTATTTTCAAATATATATATGTGTGTGTGTGTGTGTGTGTGAAAGTGAATTATTTTTCCCTCTGTAGATCGATGCCAGTGTTATAAATCTGATGTCAGATGAGGAGCTGAAGACTTATCTACCATCATATGGTGATCGCCTTGCAGTATTTGGATTTTGCAGACGGCAGGGCAACAGCCGAAAGTCGACGCTTTTTGAACGTCTGAAAACCAAATTGTCCAAAAGAAAAACATCTGAAGATGGCAGCAGCACAGCGCAAGAACATTCAGAACCAACCCATAAAAGAAATGCTCTGAAGACAAAGAGAAAAATAGAAATAGGATGGATGCATTATGATGAAGATGCTGATGTTTTCAAGCAGGTTAGAGCTAGACGAGGAGGAGGGACAAGAAAAATGGTAATTTGCAAGGACGCTAAGAAAAGTGACATATTACAGGTTGCAAAAGATCTGTTCTTTCCAAATGGAGGAAATGTTCGGGGGCCCTTAACAGATTTTGAATGTGATCTAAAGGATTATCAAGAGATGACAGTTGATGGTGGATTAACAGTTGGAGAAATGTACAATGTTACAAAACTAAATATCCTTAGGTTTTACCTGACCACAAAAAAAACCCAAAGCAGCCCAGGTTTGCAATCATCTTCTCAAGACCAAAACTCCTCTTCTTTTACTGTTGCTACAGTTTCTTCATTTGCTCCTTTTGAACAAGTCAGCCCTGATGTGACACAAACTGTAGACACTACAGACAATAACCTTTCACTCTCTTCCATGCAGGCTGTAAGTGATAACTCTTCTTACAGCAGTGACATTGTTTTTGTTGGACCCGTCTCTGACAGTGAGTCAATAAATTTGGACGACACCCTGGTTTTAACTCCACAACCTGGCCCAACCAGTGAGAGAATGAAAAGAGTACTAGTCGTTCACAGAGGGCAGGTAATGCCAGAGCTCATTTCACATTTTAGTGCTAATGATCTCGAAGATGTTGACATTAAAATCCAGCTTGTACTGCCTGATGGAACACCTGAAAAAGCTTATGATCATGGAGGAGTTGTAAGAGACTGTCTTTCAGAATTCTGGAAGGAATTCTATGACCAGTGCACCACTGGAACTGCTTACAAAGTGCCCTTCTTAAGGCATGATTTTGGGCAGCAGGAGTGGGAGAGTGTGGGCAGAATCATTGCATTTGGATGGGCCACAGAGAAATATCTCCCTGTGAAAATTGCCCCTGCCATTCTGGAACAAGCTGCCTTTGGATATGTGAAGAGTGATATTGTGGAGAATTTTCTCAAGTTCATGCCTGAATCTGAGCGTACAGTGTTAGAGGCGTGGCAGTCAGATTTTAGCAGTGTGGACCAAGAAGAACTTGTAGACATACTTGATAACCAGAGCTGCAGAAGGATGCCAACAGCCTGCAATGCTACCGAAGTCCTAATGGAGCTTGCACACAAAACACTTGTCCAAGAGCCTGCCTATGTCATCGAACAGTGGGCGAAAACACTCAGCACTGCAGGTGAAAGCCTTTGTGATCTGTCTTCAGTATATGAAGCCCTCCAACCAAATGTGAGAAAGGTTCTCGGGTGTTTCACTTTTCCTGAAACAATGACGACCCATCAGAAGGTTATTCAGAAATACCTAACTACATATGTGAAGAATGTTGAGAAGCAACATTTGTGCTTGTTCCTTAGGTTTTGCACAGGTTCAGACTTATATCTTGGAAAGAACATCATTGTTGCATTTAACGAACTTGAAGGTTTCCAGAGGCGACCTGTGGCACACACATGTGGATGTGTACTGGAGCTGTCAATAAATTATGACAGCTATCCTGATTTTAGTTCTGAGATGAACAGAGTGTTGGAATCCAATGTGTGGGTCATGGACATTATCTAATACTTTAATTCACAAACACTGGATCTGGACCCACAGATTTGTACAAGAGATTGTATTTGAGTTGTGCACTAAAACAGAACTGTTACAATGTGAATCACATGTTTCAAAACTGATTCCTGAGAAAGTTATTGGTGAAACACTAATTGAATTCAACTTGAGGTACAAAATTAGAGACTTGAATTTATTTGTGTGTGTTCTTATTACACGGCAATATGTTTTGAAAACACTTGATTAATGCACTTCTGCAGAGGTGTCAAAGTGGCAGCCTGGAGGCCTTTTTATAAAAATTCCTATTGCCTCATTCAGCATCTGCGCATACCAAGTTAAAAATCAAAGTATCTTTACACATTTATAAATTTTTTCTATAATTTCATTAGCCATACTCAATCCAAAAAAAGAAGGAAAAACTTAATTTAAATCTGACAGTTTAGTTATCTAATGTTATAAAGTGAGATTATAGTGGCTCCTCAGAAGTTACAGTTTGAGACCCCTGCAGTAATATAGTTAATATATCTAACATGTTCTATTATAATGCACAAGTTTTAATGTTTACAAGTTCAGTTTTATATTATATGCCAGTAATTCAATAGTTATTTTTTGTGCACCTCTATTCAGCCATCTGGGTTATGGTGACTATGTTGCTAAAATGAGTGGCCATAAAGCATAATTGATATATTTTTATTTTGGACTTAAGTGAAATCAACAAGTGCTCAGCTGGGGGTTGTTTCTTGATGTATCAGGAGGGATAAAAGTCTTGTTTCTCCCTTCTTTCATTGCACTGCATGACTGATTTTTCTTATTAACTTTTTTCCCCAACATTTTTTCAGCTTTAAACCTTAATGTTTTTGGTTCATAGAATTTTAGGCCACTATGTTCTTATTTCAGAAAGTTTAGGACATCTTTGTAAAATCTTGCCATTTTACCTGTTCTTATCTTAAATTCTTTGATATTTTACAAGTTTTGCACATTTTTGATTTGTGTAGTCACTTTTTTTTTAACTTACTGCTCTGGATTAAATGTTAATTGCTAAGTGTCCCTGTTTTTGAGATTTGTGTATTATAATAAAGTATTCAAGGAGACTACAATGACAGAGCTCAGTTCATTTTTATATATATTTTTGGACAGACAATCATCACCTTGCTTAGTTAAGCTCATCTATAAGCTAGATTTTCTATATAAAAAAATCTAGACAACCAAATTAGTAATTTAACATTATCAGAAAAAAATAAAATTAAGAGACATCAAAAATGAGATACAAGTGAACAAGGATTAAAAAAAATATCTTCAGAAAGCTAAAATCATAAATCCACCATGAGACATATCACTTTACCTTAATGATCTCCAAATACCAGGTTTGACAGGCAGCATGTGTAAGATTTAAGCCTTTGTACATGAAAAAACTGGGATGTTCTCTTTGTGCAGACAACAATTACTGTAGAAATAACAACAAAAAAAAGACTAGATTAAGATTAAGATAGTGTTTATTTGTCACATGCACAGTTATACACAGTACAATGCACAGTGAAATGTTTTTTGTACCTGCAACCATATATACACACACATATAAATAAGAAGAATAAAAAAAAAAAAAAAAAAGTAATTCACACTATACACTATACTCTATATACTATACAGTGTGAATTACTTTTTTTTTTTTAATTTTTATTCTTCTAAGCCAGAGGACTAACTGTTCCTAAGGAAGCACAAAGGTTAAAGGACATGTGCTTTCAACAGCTCTGTCAAATGCATAAATAGGTATAACCTTTAAGGCAATGTCTCCAACTGAGCAAGCATGAGCTGCCTTAGTTGTACATACAGATCCACTGTATCAAACACATCATTTGTGAAGCCCAGAGCATGTTCAGCCATCAGTTCTACACAGAGATGAAAGACATCCTCATCACATGGAAAGTCTTTGAACACACATTCTTCAAGGCAGGCTTCAACTTTCTCCATATTGACATGCTGGAGACAGTCTCTCGCTCCATAGATGTCTGGGAGGGCATACATAAAAGACGGTCGACCATGAGGACTGCGGGAGTTGTGGACTGGGCGTATTCTGTGGTCGTTCCAAGCCAAAGCAACTTCGTTTAATTCCTCCTTGATGACAAAAATACACACAAGTAACATTTTTAATTTAAACATGTACAAAAAACAACTAACTTCTGCATAAATTATGTTAGATTACGTGACACCATTATTGTACCTTTGTAATGCAAACTTTGTTCTAATTTCACTATTTTTAAGATTAAGATAGTGTTTATTTGTCACATGCACAGTTATACACAGTACAATGCACAACATGTTAATGTATATACATAGGCACAGTTGTGGCTTAGATCATGATGTATGCATTTTAATTTATTTTTAGCTAAAACTGTATATGTATAATATGGGGATTTGAATTCTTATTTATTTATTAGTTTTGGCCCACTATAAATGATCAATTTCAGAGACACATATAAACCCACATAATGAATTTGTAATATGTGTACCTTGATATTCATTTTAATATATTTATCTGAAAAAAAGAGATCAGATTTAAAACTATAATTTTCATGTGTACTTTAATGTATACAGTATTTCAGCAATATGCCAAAGGCCATGTATGCTGCTAAAACAGTCAGTTACAACAGATATCAGTAGGTAAACTCACCTGTATAATGTGAAGAAAGCAGAACTGGACCAATGATTTGTCCAAGAACGAGTCTGAGAAGTGTCCATCCTCTCTTAGTTTGTCAAACAGGTCGATCCAGTACTGGACACACTGACTTCGTAAGATTAGCCACCATCTTTCAACATGCTGATTTCCTGTACTTGCTCCAAAAGTGACATGATCAGTTTCTGAATCACTGTCTGAAAAATGTAAAAACCTTTGCATCTGGGCCACATGGACGTTTTCTGTTCCTAAATCTAATCTCACTCGATCAGGGCATCCACCATGTTGAATCACGGCATCCATGTAGTAACCAGCAATCACTCTGGGGTCATTATTTGTCTTGTAAGCTTCAAGCCATATAACGCTCCTTGAGAAGCCGTCAATACATCCACTTATTGCAATTCCAAATGGCTTAAGCTTATCGTATCCGTCGATGTGCCACACATAGTTGGGGCCTCTGCTATGATACACTCGCCTCCGCAGTCGTCTACGGGACCTTAAATCCACACCTTCACCGTCGAGTAAACGGAGCAGAAGACGAACTGTTTCTCTGTCAGTCACAATTCCATTCATCCAACACTTCTGGTGCATCCAGCGATATCCATGTGACTGACCTGAGTTTTCCAGTTGCGCTTGTATAAAAGCCGCCACCTCTTCCACCTCAGTTTTGTTCTTTCTGCGCCAAAGTCTGTTCTTGTGTAAGATCCTTTCGAGGGTGCGTTTGCTGATAATGATGCCATGTGATTCAGCTAATAACGCAAGGATTTCATCGTTTGTAAATCCTCGCTGAAAGTACTTAGCAATTTGCTCATTCATGATCGGATCTGTACTGGTAGCTTAGCTGTAGCATTGATAACTGGTGTCTTCCGGGTTTTATTTCCGTAACAAGGAAATGACGTACCATCACCACGCATCTTGATTGGCTTTGCTAACTCGAAATTTCGAGTTATTAACTCAAAATTTCGAGTTATTAACTCGAAATTTTGAGTTATTTTCTTGAAATTTCGAGTTATTAACTCAAAATTTCGAGTTAATAACTCAAAATTTTGAGTTATTTTCTTGAAATTTCGAGTTATGGATGGCGATTTTTTTTTTTTTAGTGGCGGAAACGAGCTTCCATACTGCTGTGTGCGTTATGTTCATGTTTATGCTTCGAGTTCATGTCTATGCTTCAAGTTACGTCAAGCTATGTCCTATGTCAAGCCAGGCTTTATAAATAAAGCTTTAAGGAATTTCAAACTCCTCGTCTGAGTCCTGCATTGGGGTCCTCTGCCACGCTTGCCACAGCCCAAACCTGACAGTTACTTGACAGTTACATTGAGCTTCTGTGGTCTCTGGTCTTTATATCACTATTTGTTTCCTGTGTGGACGCCCAGTCATTCAGAGAAACTCACTATTTGACCACATCCATGGCCAATCTCTGCTTTAGTTAGCCATGTATATACTTATCTATTGGTTTATTTATTTATTGGTTTGATGATGCTCCTATGTGAATTGCCACCTTATCATGGTGGAGGAGTTTGTGATCCCAGGAGCTATGTTGTCTGGGGGCTTGTCCCATAGCAAATTAGTCCTGGGTGGGGGGCCAGATAAAGAGGTGTTCAGAAGACCCCTATGGAAATGGCAACAAGGGAACTGTTTACACTTCCCGGGATAGGGTTACCGGGGCCCCAACCTGCAGCCAGGCCTAGGGAGGGAGCCCGAGGGAGAGCATCTGGTGGCCAATCATTAGCCTGTGGTGCCCGGCCGGGTGCACCCCGGAGAGGTGACATGGACCCGCCCTTCTGTAGGCCCACCACCCACAAGAGGCATCATGCGTAGTGTTTTTGGGGCGGTGGCCAAGGGCTGAGGCCCGGGTGGACCAATTGCCAGCTATCGAGACTGGCTATTGGGACATGGAATGTCACCTCTCTGGTGGGGAAGTAGCCTCAGCTAGTGTGTGAGGTTGACAGATACCGGCTAGATATAGTCGGGCTCACCTCAGCGCATGGCCTGGGCTCTGGAATCAGTCTCCTAGAGAGGGGCTGGTCTCTGTTTCAGTCTGGAGCAGCCCAGAGGGAGAGGCGGCGGGTGTGTATTCTTGTATCCCCCGGCTTGCTGCATGTACGTCAGAGTTTTCACCGGTAGACGAGAGGGTTGCTTCCCTGCACCTTTGGGCCGGGGTATAGGTCCTGACTGTTGTTTGCGCTAATGCGCCAAATGACAGTTCAGGGTGCCCACCCTTTTTGGAGTCGCTGGGTGGGGTGCTTGAGGGTGCTCCATCCAGTGACTCCATCATCCTGCTGGGGGACTTCAACACTCACGTGGGCAATGATAATGAGACCTGGAGGGGCGTGACTGGGAGGAACAGCCTGCTCGATCTGAACCAGGATGGTGTCTTGTTATTGGACTTCTGTGCAAACCACAGTTTGTCTATAACCAACACCATGTTCGAACATAAGGATGTCCATAAGTGCACATGGCAGTGGGGGCACCCTAGGTCGATGATCGATTTTGTAATCGTATCACCAGATCTGCAGCCGTATGTTCTGGACACTCGGGTGAAGAGAGGAGCTGAGCTGTCAAGTGATCACCATCTGATGGTGAGTTGGATCAGGTGGCGGGGGAGGATGCTGGACAGACCCAGCACACCTAAACGTTTTATGAGGGTGCACTGGGAATGCCTGGTATAGGCCCCACTCCGTGTGATCTTCAACTCCCACCTCCAGCAGAACTTTGACAGCATTCTGAGGGAGGCTGAGGACATTGAGTCCGAATGGACCATGTTCCACACCTCCATTGTTGAGGCTGCTGCTCAGAGCTGTGACTGCAAGGTTGTTGGTGCCTGTTGTGGTGGTAATCCCCGAACCAGATGGTGGTCAACGGAGGTGAAGGGAGCCATCAAGCTGAAGAAGGAGTCTTACTGGGCTAGCCTGTGGGACTCTGGAGGCAGCTGACAGGTACCGACAGGCTAAGCAGAATGAAACTCGGGCAGTGGCCAAAGCAAAAACTCGGGTGAGTTCAGTGAGGCTATGGAAAAAGACTTTTGGGCAGCATCGAAGCGATTCTGGCAAACTGTCAGGTGACACAGGAGGGGAAAGCGGTGCTCTACTCACATGGTTTATACTATGAGTGGAGTGCTGCTGACTTCAACTGAGACTATTGTCAGATGGTGGAAGCAGAGTCTGGGGATGAGGGGGATGACTCACCCATCACTGGGGGTGAGGTCACTGAGGTGGCTAAACAACTCCTTGGTGGCAGGGCTGCTGGGGTGGATGACATTCGTCCTGAGTTCCTGAAGGCTCTGGATGTTGCAGAGGTGTGGAGATCTGGGGTGGTGCCACTGGCCTGGCAGACCAGGGTGATGGTCCCATCTTTAAGAAGGGAGGCTGGAGTGTGTACTCCAACTTTCGGGGCCCCTACTCCTCAGACTCCCCGGTAAGGTGTATGTCAGGGTGCTGGAAAGGAGGGTCTGTACATTAGTCAACCCCCAGATCCAAGAGGAACAATGCAGTTTTTGTCCTGGTCATGGAATGCTGGACCAGCTCTTCATCCTCTTGAGGATATTAGAGTGTGCGTGGGAGTTTGCCCAACCAGTCTACATGTGTTTTGTGGACTTGGAGAAGGCATTCGACTGCATCCCTCAGGTTATCCTGTGGGAGGTCCTGCGGGAGTATGGGGTGTCTGGCTTGTTGTTGCCGGCCATTTAGTCCCTGTACAACTGCAGCGAGAGCTTGGTCCATATAGCTGGCAATAAGTCACATTTGTTTCCTCTGGGTGTTGGATTTCACCAGGGCATGAGAATCAGCACATCTAAGTCTGAGGCCATGGTCCTCAGCCGGAAAAGGGTGGAATGCCCTCTGGCTCAGGGACGAGTTCCTGCCCCAGATGGAGGAGTTTAAGTATCCCTTCTCCCGTCACACGTGAAGAAGACCTCAAGTCTTCTTCACGTGTGACGGGAGAAGGGAACAGGAGATCAACAGACGGATCGGGGCTGCGTCTGCAGTGATGCTGATGCTGTACGGTCTGTCGTGGTGAAGAGGGAGCTGAGCGTAAAAGTGAAGCTGTTGATTTACTGGTCGATCTACGTCCCTACCCACAGCTATGGTCACGAGCTTTGGGTAGTGACCGAAAGAATAAGATTGCGAATACAAGTGGCAGAAATGAGCTTCCTCCGAAGGGTGGCTGGCCTGTCCCTTAGAGATAAGGTGAGGAGTGCGGCCATCCGGGAGGGGCTCAGAGTAGAGCCGCTGCTCCTCCACATCGAGAGGAGCCAGTTGAGGTGGCTCACTCGGGCATCTGACTAGGATGCCTCCTGGGTGCCTCTTGGGTCACCACAGTGGGTAGCTCCACATGTTTCATTTGGCAAAGGTTTATGCCGGATGTCCTTCCTGATGCAACCTCAAAGGGGATTTGTATCTCTAGATGGAATCAAAACAGCAACCTTTCATTTGACAAGCAAATGTGTTAACTACTACTCATCATCATCAAAAATTCTCATCATCAAGAGAAAAACATTGAGTGATTTAACATCATTGGTTTGGGTCAAACTAAGATGTAATAAACACACCCCTTACAATCAAAAATGTTGTGCACTGTGGCAAAAGTCTACATAAACTTTTTCAGACCATACCTTCCATCCACCCAATCATTTTCTTTTTTTGCATTTTTTCATCCACCCTGAGGACTTGCTGCCTATACTATTAAGCTTATAATACCTCCATAGATTAAAAAAAATGTATAGGGAAACACAATAATGGACATAGAACTGTAAATATGAACTGGTCAGGTTTGCTGAAGTTGTTTACACGTTAGTGGAGAACTTAATGAGATCCATAGAGGATGGAAGATTTTCTGATAAAATGAAGCCACAGACTCAGTCACTCATCTTTGTAGTGCAGAAATTATATTACTAGAATACTCAAATTAATTATTAAGACTTGTCTTTTTATTTGTTATTCATGAAACCTGTTACGTGATCTAATTCTACAGCTGATAACATTTTGGTTCATTCGATGGATGTTGAATTAAATGTAACATTATTAACTCTTGGTGGGTTTGTAGAATTGCACAGATACAGATATCTTTATTTTGTCGTCATATTCACACTTTATATTCTGATACTCTGCTGTAATTGCACTATAGTGTGCATTATCTGGACTCACACAAGCCTTCATAAGCCAATGTACATTTTCATTGCAGTTTTATTAATCAACTCTGTTCTTTACAGCACAACTATTTATCCAAAGCTTTTATCTGATGTTTTGTCTGAAAAACAGGTTATATCGTATCCACTCTGTCTCTTCCAAGCTTTTGTATATTACACCTTGGATGGTTCAGAGTTTTTACTGTTGGCAGCCATGGCCTATGACAGGTATGTGTCTATATGCAAACCCCTGCAATATCCAGTTATCATGAATAAAATAACTATACATGTCTGTTTGACTTTAGCTTGGGTTATACCTGCTTTTGAGATTGCAGTGTCAGCTGTGTTGTATTATAATGTAAAACTCTGTAGCTTTACTCTGGCAGGAATTTTTTGTAACAATTCATGTTACAAGTTTCAGTGTGTGCCCTCAGTAGCAATATCTATATATGGTGTAGTCACGGTGATAAATATTGTTCTTCTGCCTCTGCTTTTCATACTTTTTTCATACATCAGGATTCTTAGGATATCTTACCAAAGTTGTAGAGAAGTGAGGAAAAAAGCTGCAAAGACCTGTTTACCCCACTTGCTGGTGTTAATCAACTTCTCCTGTTTTATTGGTTTTGATGCAATTATAATGAGACTGGAATCTGATTTATCAAAAACTCTTCGTTTGATATTAACTTTTCAGTCAATTGTTTTTCATCCTCTTTTAAATCCAATTATATATGGACTCAAAATGAGTGAAATTTCTAAACATCTCAAGATATTGATGTGTCTGTTTAAAAAACATTGATATTGCTACACTATTAGCCGATGTATGATCATTTCAATTGTAATTGTACTCCAAATGAGACATGAAGTATCATCTGATTTCATATACTATGACATTTTTATAAGGAAATGCTAATGTCTGTTCTTCTATTGATCAAGTGTGTAATGGCCATAACATTTTAAACTGTTGCTGGTAATGTTTGGAGTCTAATCAGCTTGTATGCCTGCATTTAACATTTTTCTTTCTTTTCTATTTGGCACAGGTTATTTTTACCACTGTGGATTTTAAACACATAAAATGAGTTTAATAAAATGTATCAAATGCCAAATGTTGTGCGTGTGTATCAACCAATTGACCTCTTTGATGGAGAACAGGATTGTTCATTCTGTCAATGACATGTACAGTACCAGTCAAAAGTTTGGACACATTCACCCATTCATCATTGTGTTGGTGTTAAATTAATAAACAATAACTGTCAAGAAAATCATGTTTACTTTTTCTTAATTCTAATGACATAAATTATATAGCATCTGTTAGATGCAATTTTTGAGCTATATAAATATGTAAAAAGAAGCCTTTATTAAAATTATTTAATAAAATAACTTTAACATTATGGGCTGCTTCATTAAGTGTCTCATGGCATGATGATGTTCACCCAAATCTCATCTTCTTATCCCCACATTGTTATCGTCGGCTCTGCTGCATTATTTTCTAGACTTTAAGCATTTTTATAGTGGCTCATTTCAATAATGTGATCAATAATCAGTGGATGCTCAGCTGCAATGGGAAGATTAAGAATTTGCTCTGACCATTAAAAATACATAGCATACAAAATGCGTAACACACTGAACATTGACAAACTTGCACAGGGTGAAAACAGTCATGAAACTGCCGCTTGGTACACAGCTGAACTTTTATATGTACAATTAGATATGACTGTGGGATTTGTATTAAATATCTGTGAACGCCATATAGATGTTGGCACTCACAGGTGATGTTTATGCAAAGTTTCATCATGAATACTGCACTCATCTAGGAAGAGATAGGGAACATAAAACTGGTGAAAAGTACCTGTTATAGCATAAAATTGCAACCATCAAGCTTTACTGTTGGGATGGTGGGTGCCATTCTGAACTATAATTATTTCAAGTAAGTGTTTGCCAGCACTCCATTCATTTCAAAGCTAATTTAAAAAAGACAAAAAAAAAACACTTTGGTCTCCCATGTGCCTTTTACAAAGAAGGTTTTTGGGCAGAGGGTTACCATGTAATAGCGAACGTTGTGGCAGGTAGGGCTGGACCCAAACACAGTACTCCAGAGACAGGCATAAGCTTGCATTACTTTATTGCAGGGAATCAAAAGCAAAGTCCAAAATCTCAGAAGCTGAACTAAAGGCACCATGCAAAACCAAAAATAGACAGACACACCACTGACAAGGGGAAGCTACTGATAACAACATGAAAAAGAACTGACCAAAATCACTACCAAAATAACACAGGAAGTGACTAAACACATTAACACAAAATCCCTACTGAAACCGACACACAAACTAATCCACAGCTAAACAATAAACCAGGAACCCAAGAACCAAAATAGAAAACACAACATAATACATTAAACAAGATATCAAAGAATAAAAAACAGACCGCTAAGCAACAGCCCAATGCCATGCCATATGGAGATGACTGGTCTTTGGAAAGGTTCTTTTATGTTTGCAGAGGACTTTCGAAGCACTGTTAAAATGAGTTATTGGTCACCTCCTCAGAAAAGGTCCCTACTGATGGATTGATTACTCAGTTGGCTTCAAACTTTTTAAGACATTGCTTTCTAACCTTTCACAGATTCAGAGCCAGTGGCATCAGTTTAAAATTATTTATACTGAATGTTTGCAAAAAGTGAAGGGATAATAATAGTTTCTGAAGTGGCACTCCGTGCACAAAAATTGTGGTTACTCCCTTTTTTGACATTTATTTTCTGAGTTTTGTTCTCTCAGGTGTTCTTCAATATGTGTTCAAGATACATATGTAAGCTGGATTTGTAACATCACAACATTAGCATAACATGGTCCAGTATTTGTTCACAAGACTGATCAAGATGAAAAAATTTGAGGCTATCAGTGAAGTGAATACACTACAATTTAAAAAGCAGTAAATGTGTTCAGCAATTGAACTCTGAAAATGAATGAAGAGGAGTCATCAGTTTACAATGTGATTAAAAGCAGACACCTGTATTGCAAAGCTCTGAAACTTTTCCCAGTAATAAATAACACTCTTTCGATCAATGTTATTTTCATGCATTTGATCTGCAGCTACTTTCATCTTTTACCACTGATAAACTGAAAATATTTTATGGGTTATTATATATAGCTGTATCTAGCAATCCAAAAAATGTCATGATGTGGCAACGAGTGTGTGTAATTTCCAAGCAAATGAAGTAATTTGCTTTCATGACCTTGCATTTGTCTCACCTGTGCTGCATGTAACAACAGGACAAGCCTCAGAAGAGTGGCCTGACTACATCTAGTCTCTAAACAGCTAATCATGACTCAGTGGCTACAATGAGCAGGACTTGTGGGATGTTCTTTCATTTACCTCTGTGACATTAATGTAACATATTGCATATCAACAAACACTCAGTATACATTTGATTCTTGACACCAGAGAATTTTTAATTAATTTGCCTCCATAATGGGTAGCTACATTGAAATATATACGTCAAACATGTAACGACCTGACGAAGAACTGATGAGAACCTAGACAATATATACACACCAGGAGCAGGGCTAATGGGAAACAGCTGGGAGGGAAGGAAGCAGGAAGCAAAACTAAACCTAAAGCACAAGGACCAAAGACATACCAAAACAAAACAGGAAGTAACAAAACACAAGGAACAGGGCTAGGGTACATGAACAGCATAAACAATAAGCACACCAACATACAAAATCAAAGAGCCCATGGGGAATCAAAACTTGGAGCATAACACAAGGAAAACATCATAACACATATCAAAATATCAAAAATAAACATAAAGCACCAGGCCAAAGGCCCAGGACCATGACAACGCTAAAACCAGGAAAATATTCAGTGTTTTTTCTCATGATGGTTGGATATTGCAGAGGTTTACATATAGCACTTATCTGTCATAGGAAAGATTTCTAAACAAACTAGAGCATACATTATGAAAAACCTGAAAGAGACATGCTGAATATGATATATGTTTTTCAGATAAAAAGTCAGAAGTTCTGGGTAAATATTTGTACTGTAAAGAACACAGTTCACTAGCAAAGCTGCTATTCCAAAGAAAAGCACTTCTAACACAGGTAAACAAAGCTCTGACACTACTGAGTCCTTACATCTTACACTGTGCAGTTAGTCTGCACACTGCAGGGTTGTGGTTAAGATGCATATCATGATATGAATGTCCCTCCTTTGACCTAGATGTCTGATCTATATCAATAACCCCTACCCTTCGCTATCCATGATTCTTTTGCTTGAAATGTGCACACCATTATCACAATTGTAAATACAATGATTAGTCTAAGCAAGCGTCATATGCACATATTACCAACAGCCAGAGTCTTCAGTGTCTGCAGCTGCAGCAGCTTCACAGCCAGAGTCCACACCAGCTGTAGCAGCCCCTCAGCTAGAGTCTTCCGAGCCAGCTGAGCGCCCAGAGCCAAAGGGTCCTGCTTTGTCCAAGTGTCCAGAGTCAGAGGGTCAAGCACCATCTGAGTGTCCAGAGCCAGAGGGTCCCGCTCCATCCGAGTGCCCAGCGCCTTGTGGTCCCGCTCCGTCCAAGCACCCTGTGCCTGGTGGTCCCGCTACATCTGAGTACCCCGTGACTGTTGGTCCTGGTCGGCCCACTCTGTCTGAGCCTCGTCCAGCGCCTGGTGGTCCTGGTGGTCCCACTCAGTCTGCGCCTCGTCCAGTGCCATGTCCAGAGCCATGTCCAGAGGCTCTAGCTCAGTCCGAGCATCCCAAGCCCAAGGTGTTCTATTGCCTCTTTCCTCAACTACCTGCCAAGCTTCCTGGAAGTCACCGCTGCTGGAATAGCGGATGGCCTCCTGTTTTGCCTTGTCACTGCCGCTGGCCCTGCAGCCAACCTCCTGAACTGTTTCGCTGTCGCTCTTGGTTTTTTTTTCTAAACTCTATAAATTATTTCAGTCACAGACTCAACATGTTTACCCATCTCCAAATGGGAAAAAGACTTTCCACTGTCTTTAGAACCTGATTATTGGACACAGATTTGTAAACATACATTTTCAATGACAAAAAATGCAATTTACAGCTTCTTCAATACAAAATTCTGCACAGAACCTATAACACACAGCACATGTTGAATAAAATGGGTTTCTCAGAGTCTGAGATTTGCACTCAGTGTACTTAAAACACCACAGATACTTATTTTCACGTATTATGGCTTTGCTCACCTGTCCAGAACATTTGGCTTGAAGTCACACAAAAACTTTCCTCTATCTTGAGCTGCAGAATCCCATTATCTCCTCATTTGCGCTTGCTTGGTGAAATAACTTCAATCGATCTTCCAACCAAACAAGCTGAAGTCACACTCACAGATTTAGTCATCGCAAAGAAAACAATACTTGTTAACTGGAAAGATAAACGACTGCTTAATATTAATCACTGGTTAAATCTCCTGATTGAGCACATATCAGTGGAAAGAGTATCTGCCTCCTTAAAAAACAGGATGACACATTTTATTGAAACATGACCTCCATAGTCTCCACTTGTTAATTCCTTAAATATAACTCTAGAATCCTGATTTCTTCCTGTCAGCAAATACCTTTTGTTGGCTCTGCCTTTGCCCTCTGGTCCCCCCCTGGGTTGGATTAGCTTCACATGTCACTCTTCTTTTAATGCATAGCACTAGCTAAGCATACACATAAGATTCATAATAACTGTATTTATGTAGAGCACTGTATCTCTCACTACAGGTGTTGAGAGCAGGCTGAATTGGTAAGGGGAGGTCACATAGCAGATAAGGCCATCTACAGAAATGTGCATCAGCACCCACCCCCCCCGCCTCACTCTCACCTGCCTTTCATTTTAATGCATCTCACTAGTCACTTTACATGGGTAGGTGAGGCTCACACTTAAAAATAAATAAATTCCAATCAGGCAATTGGAAAATGCATAAATTATAATAATAATTTATAGATGTTCCCTACTCGGGAAATCGAGGAACAGACTTGAATCATAAATCTATAGACTCCATCCTGTGGGCTGGGTCGTCCTGTGCTGTTGGGGCTGTGCCTGGGTGCCCGGGTTGTGCTGGCTGGTGTCCCTCCTAGCCTTTGGGTCTGTTCACTGTCCCTCAGCTTGTGTGGTGCTTTGGGTTCCTTTTCTGGGTGCCCGCGCTGCCTGGGTGGGACCGGGTTGTGTTCTCAGCCTCTGTTGGTCTTTGCGAGGGCCCCAGGTGCTGATGGAGACCTTCCTGCATGTTTCTGCCTTGGAAAGGGGGTTTCCACTGCTTCTTGGCCTTTGATGCAGGTTGCAGACACTTAAGTTCTTGTCGCCATCCTGTGTTGTGACGTTTGGACTTACCACACTACCTCGTTTGGTTTCTGCAACTCTCTTGGTCCTTGTTTAGGGGTCTGGATGCTGGCTTTCACTGAGGTGCTTTTATTCTTGGTTACTTTTTGTAAAATGAAAAAAAAAATCTTGTCTGATGAGTTGGGCTCACCACGTTGGATTTCGGAGGGATCACATGCACATCCTCACATGTGCATGAATACTGCACGTATGCGCACACAGACATACGCACGCGCACACACACACACACACACATACACACACACACACATTACAAGGGCCAGTGATGTATTAAAAGAATACCGGCTGACAGATACCTCAGCCTGTAGCAGATTGCACAAATGGTATATGGTATTTCAGTTTCCTGCATGTTTCAGTTGCATGGCCACATTGCCCAGGGTACCTGTCAAGATTTTTTTTTCTGAGGCCCTTATTAAATTAAAAAAAAAAAATAGAAAAAGGTTTGCAAAACCACCGCATCATTCAAGTTAAAGCACTTTGTTCATCCTTATTCATGTATGGAAACAAGGAAGTACGTAAAAGGCCTCCTTTGTTTAAGGTGTTTCTTTAGCTTTATTCATCCTGATGACTTTCTGCTTATGCTAAGAAGCTTATAATACCTCCATAGATTAAAAAAAAATGTATAGGGAAACACAGTAAAGAATGTAGGACTCTAAATGTCAGCTGGTCAGGTTTGCTGAAGTTGTTTACATGTTAGTGGAGAACTTAATGAGATCCATAGAGGATGGAAGATTTTCTGATAAAATGAAGCCACAGACTCAGTCACTCACCTTTGTAGTTCAGTGCAGAATTTATATTACTAGAATACTCCAATTAATTATTAAGACTTGTCTTTTTATTTGTTATTCATGAAACCTGTTATGTGATCTAATTCTACAGCTGATAACATTTTGGTTCATTCAATGGATGTTGAATTAAATGTAACATTATTAACTCTTGGTGGGTTTGTAGAATTGCACAGATACAGATATCTTTATTTTGTCGTCATATTCACACTTTATATTCTGATACTCTGCTGTAATTCCACTATAGTGTGCATTATCTGGACTCACAAAAACCTTCATGAGCCAATGTACATTTTCATTGCAGCTTTATTAATCAACTCTGTTCTTTACAGCACAACTATTTATCCAAAGCTTTTATCTGATGTTTTGTCTGAAAAACAGGTTTTATCATATCCACTTTGTCTCTTCCAAGCTTTTTCATATTACACCTCGACTGGTTCAGAGTTTTTACTGTTGGCAGCCATGGCCTATGACAGGTATGTGTCTATATGCAAACCCCTGCAATATCCAGTTATCATGAATAAAATAACTGTACATGTCTGTCTGGTTTTAGCTTGGGTTATACCTGCTTTTGAGATTGCAGTGTCAATTGTGTTGTATTCTAATGTAAAACTCTGTAGCTTTACCCTGACAGTAATTTTTTGTAACAATTCATTTTACAAGCTTCAGTGTGTGCCCTCAGTAGCAATATCTATATATGGTGTAGTCACGCTGATAAATATTGGCCTTCTGCCTCTGCTTTTCATACTTTTTTCATACATCAGGATTCTTAGGATATCTTACCAAAGTTGTAGAGAAGTGAGGAAAAAAGCTGCAAAGACCTGTTTACCCCACTTGCTGGTGTTAATCAACTTCTCCTGTTTTATTGGTTTTGATGCAATTATAATGAGACTGGAATCTGATTTATCAAAAACTCTTCGTTTGATATTAAGCTTTCAATCGATTTTATTTCATCCTCTTTTAAATCCAATTATATATGGACTCAAAATGAGTGAAATTTCCAAACATCTCAAGATATTGTTATGCCTAGTTAAAAAACACTGATATTATTACACTATTAGTCGATGTATGATCATTTCAATTGTAATTTTACTGCAAACGAGACATGACGTATCATCTGATTTCATATACTATGACATTTATATAAGGTAATGTTAATGTCTGTTCTTCTATTGATCAAGTGTGTACTGGCCATAGAGCAAAAATAAACAACTTCTTAAACTGTTGTGTAATGGAAAATTTGTTTTTCAACTCAAATAACCTCTGTGTACTTCTTTGGTATATAATTGTAATTTTCTAGCACAAAGACCAAGTGTGTGAAGATGAGAAAAACAACTTGACTGTAGGCTGTGTCCAAGGCCATGGCGCACTTGTTATCATGCAGGTGCTACTTGGTGGTGGGAATCTGAACTCCCCATGGATAGTGGAACAAGATTGTATCAACACAATAGTATAAAGGAATGTGTGTTACTTCTGTACTTTGGTCAATGCCGGTGCGAAGGCTGTTCGTGCTGTATTGATCCCTTTGCAAAGGTTAATTCTTTACTTTCAATAAATCATCAAAAAATCAGTTTGGTTTCAGAGCTCAACTTATTTTTTCCACCACAGTTGCTGGTAATGTTTGGAGTCTAATCAGCTTGTATGCCTGCATTTAACATTTTTCTTTCTTTTTCCATTTGGCACAGGTTATTTTTTAGCACTGTGGATTTTAAACACATAAAATGAATTTAGTAAAATGTATCAAATGCCAAATGTTGTGTGTGTGTATCAACCAGTTGACTTCTTTGATGGAGAACAGGATTGTTCATTCTGTCAATGACATGTACAGTACCAGTCAAAAGTTTGGACACATTCACCCATTCATCATTGTGTTGGTGTTAAATCAATAAACAATAACTGTCAAGAAAATCATATTTACTTTTTCTCAATTGTGATGACATAAATTTTACAGCATCTGATAGATGCAAGTTTTGATCTATATAAATATGCAAAAAGAAGCATATATTAAAATAACTCAAATATCTATTATTAACATTATGGGCTGCTTGGATCTCATGGCATGATGATGTTCACCCAAATCTCTTGCTATGCACCCAAATCCAAATCTTCTTATCCCCACATTGTTATCGTCAGCTCTGCTGCATTATTTTCTAGACTTTAAGCATTTTTATAGTGGCTTATTTCAATAATGTGATCAATAATGAGTGGATGCTTGGCTGATTAAGAAGATTAAGAATTTGCTCTGACCATTAAAATTCATAGCATATAAAATGTCGAACACACTAAACATCAACAAACTTGCACAGGGTGCAAGTCATAAAATGTATTCTGGGTACTCAGCTGAACAGTCAAATGTACAGTTACATACAGGTGCTGGTCATAAACTTAGAATATCATGAAAAAGTTGATTTATTTCAGTAATTCCATTCGAAAAGTGAAACTTGTATATTATATTCATTCATTACACACAGACTGATATATTTTAAATGTTTATGTCTTTTAATTTTGATGATTATAACCGACAACTAATGAAAACCCCAAATTCAGTATCTCAGAAAATTAGAAGATTTTGAAAAGGTTCAATATTGAAGACACCTGGTGCCAGACTCTAATCAACCAATTAACTCAAAACACCTGCAAAGGCCTTTAAATGGTCTCTCAGTCTAGTTCTGTAGGCTACACAATCATGGGGAAGACTGCTGACTTGACAGTTGTCCAAAAGATGACCTTTGACACCTTGCACAAGGAGGGAAAGACACAAAAGGTCATTGCTAAAGAGGCTGGCTGTTCACAGAGCTCTGTGTCCAAGCACATTAATAGAGAGGCGAAGGGAAGGAAAAGATGTGGTAGAAAAAAGTGTCCTAGCAATAGTGATAACTGCACCCTGGAGAGGATTGTGAAACAAAACCCATTCAAAAATGTGGGGGAGATCCACAGAGAGTGGACTGCAGCTGGAGTCAGTGCTTCAAGAACTACCACGCACAGACGTATGCAGACATGGGTTTCAGCTGTCGCAGTCCACTGTGCTTTCTGAGGTCCAAGGTCAACGCAGCCGTCTACCAGGACGTTTTAGAGCACTTCATGCTTCCTGCTGCTGACCAACTTTATGGAGATGCAGATTTCATTTTCCAACAGGACCTGGCACCTGCACACAGTGCCAAAGCTACCAGTACCTGCTTTAAGGACCATGGTATATACCATGGTATATGGACTGATAGACTCCATGCCATGCTGCATTACTGCAGAAATCCAGGCAAAAGGAGCCAAAATTAAGTACTGAGTGCTGTACTCGCTCATACTTTTCAGTTGGCCAACATTTCTAAAAATCCTTTTTTTGTGTTGGTCTTGAGTAATATCCTAATTTTCTGAGATACTGAATTTGGGGTTTTCATTAGTTATAATCATCAAAATTAAAAGAAACAGACATTTGAAATATATCAGTCTGTGTGTAATGAATGAATAATAATATACAAGTTTCACGTTCTGAATGGAATTACTGAAATAAATCAACTTTTTTGTGAGATTCTAATTTTATGACCAGCACCTGTATTTTGTACAATAAAAGTCTCATTTCCCAAGCACATCCAACCAGTTTACAACAAGTTACTATTACATATGCATCACATCACAAATAGAACTAAGTTTCTAATCTGATCATATCTTGTGGTCATCAGCTGTGCCATCTGATTGTACAGCTCGCTACACCAACCCCACAAGGAAAAATCAGAGTGTCTGACTCCAGCTTGTTGCTCTGTGATTACTCTGAACTATGCATGAGTGTTATGTTTCCCTGTGAGAACCTTGCTACTTATAGTAATGCAAAAATTGAACATTCTAAGACTGGTGCTAATAAAACGGCAATGGAAGAGACTGTGGTCTCTAAGCCTGCTGGAAATAATGACATATTGAGTACGTCTTCTGAGACTGTTTTCACAGCAGAATATTATTGACTCTGTTACTGTGCTTTGTGAACAATGGATTGAGCTGCCTGATGAGGAGTGTCGGGAGGCCATTAAGCACATAGACTGGTGTCTGTTCATTCTGGACTTTTGGATTCCTTGCCTGAGTTAATTATGGATTTTGTTGCGGAAATAATTCTCCCTCATTTGCTTGCTCCCCTTGTTAAGACTGTTGAACTGCTTATTAATCCTGAGACTGTGGTTTTAGAGACTGAGAATAAATTGCCGTATGATGAGACTGAGTGTTTTGAGATGATGGGCACTGAAAAGACTGAGAGCAATGCTCCTGTGAGACACCCTGCACCTGTTTCAGTTCTGCGGGGAAGGTGCAGCCGTAGACTGGCCTGCTTCTGCACCCGTTTTGTTTCTGCGGATGGGGGCTACCAAGGACTGTTCAAGTTCTCAGCCTCACAGGGTGACAGGGGGCGCTCTTAACCAACCCTACTGTCAGTGGAGACAGGTACGTGTCCTGCCGATTGCACCCCGCAGTCACCGCAATCTTCTGAGTCTGCAACTCTGTCACATCACAAGTCGCCACAGTCTTCAGCATCAGAGCCTTTAGTCAGCGCTTCAGCATCAGAGCCTGCAGCTTCAGTCTGCGCTTCAGCATCAGAGCCTGGAGCTCCAGCCTATGCTTCATCATCAGCTTCTGAGCCTTCAGCTTCACCCCATCTACAACTTGTCCGCCGCCTGAGTCATCTACCTCGCCACCATCTGCGTCACCCCATCCATCCACTGAGTCTTCACCCCTGCCTGCACAGCAGCCTCAGTTGTCGGAGGAGACAGCTGTGCGCCCTGCTCTGCAGCTCCTGCCTGCACAGCAGGGGTACTGTCATGTTCCTGGGCCATTGGCCAACTGTTTTGAGTCCTTTTTCGTGTAGTTATGTTTTTGTTGTATTTTTTGGGGTTGTGTTTCTTATTTTTACTCTCTGTTTAGGTTCTCAGTTTTTTGTAGTTTTGTATTCCGTCTTTGGGTTTAGTTATTGCCTTTCATTCTGTTTTCCTTGGTCCTTGTCTTCCTGTGTCTCTGTGTCCCAGTCCTCCTAGTTTGGTTACTTCCTATTTTAATTTGACAGTCTTGTGTTCCCTGTACATTGTGTTTAGGTTTGCTTCCCCTGTGTTATTAGTTTAATTTGTTTCACCTGTTGTTCCCTGTTGTTTCCACTTGCCCTGATTACCTAGGTGTCCTCTGCCTAGCCCCGAATGTTGGTTACTGCTGTATGCTTCATATTTCAAGTCTTCATGTTTTCTTGTGTAGCTGGCTCCCATCCAGTTTTGTTATTCTGAGTGTTTAATAAATCTTAAGTTTAACACAGTTCAAGCCTCGAGAATCTTGCATAGGTGTCCTCTGCCTTGGCTGCCGCAGCAGAACATGACAGGATGTGGTTAATAGACTGACATGCACACACCAATTATGACTCAAACTAAACTTGATCAATATGATATTTTTTGCAAAGCACTTCTGTATAATGCACACAAAAATGTATTTGTTTTTCACAAATTTATTGTGTTCCTGATGCAGTGTATTCAGTTGTGATACTTATTAAATATGTATATCTTCATTCACAGCAGGCTTATTGTCCTCTCTAGGAGGAAATGAGCTTAAGTTAGAAAACTACTGCATCAAACAGACAGCCATTTACAGTTAGATCCATAAGTTATTTTCAAAATTACAAGAACATGCTTCTTTAACAAGCAATGACACTATTAGAAAGCATGTGCTGAATGGATACATGGTCTTGTGAAATTTTGCTCTAGTAAATATGTTTAGAGGATCAAGTGTACCTAGAGTAGATTGAAAACAATGTACATACGACCACCTGAATGCACTGAAGACATTTTAGAACTACACTCAAACAATCTAACCTTTCTAGGCTACTGAAATTTCAGTGTTCAAATAAAACAGAGGTTATTTCAAATCATGGTGAATATTCACAGTGAACAAAAAGGATGCATCAGTTACAGGAGGCTGAACAATGCTGTTTCAGACCTCCTTTTCCCTGATGGATGAAGCAACCTGATATAAGCCTTCCACAGACTCAGACTCACTGTGTGCATTTGGTTGATGAATGTACTCCAAGATAGACTTCAAGTTCAGAGAACTTTACAAATAGGACATAACACAGATTGTATGTTGCTATATCCTGTTTGTTGGTTGTTTTGTTTGTTTGATGTTTTTATTTATAATTTTTATGCAATTTGTTTTATGATCAAATGTTTTGTCTTTGAAAACAGTAATGGAGAAAGAGTTAAATGTTACCTATATAACTCTGGACTGGTATGTAGAAGTTAACAAGTACAGATATGTTTATTTTTTTATTATGTTTACATTTTATATTCTAATAATCTGCAGTAATTCTACTATTGTTTATCTCATCTGGATTCATAAAAATCTTCATGAGCCTATGTACATTTTCATTGCAGCTTTGCTCCTGAACTGTGTTCTTTACACTACAAATATTTACCCCAAACTTCTGATTGACTTTTTATCTGAAAAACAAGTCACATCATATTCAGCCTGTCTCTTTCAGTTTTTTATGTTTTACACTCTAGGCAGTTCAGAGTTCCTTCTCTTGGCAGCCATGGCTTATGACAGATATGTGGCTATATGCAAACCTCTGCAATATCAAACTATAATGAGAAAAAACACTGTGTGCATTTTCCTGGTCATAGCTTGGGTCGCACCTTCTTGCCATACAGCTGTCCTTGCAATAGCGAGTGCTGAAGCTAAACTGTGTGACTTTAATGTAAAAGGAATATTTTGTAACAATGCAGTTTACACTCTTCAGTGTGTAAGATCAAGATTAATTACTATATTTGGAGTGGTTTGTTTATTAAATCTTGTAATACTTCCTATGCTCTTCGTAGTTTTCACATACACAAAAATATTTATAGTTTCTTATCGAAGTTGCAAAGAAATTAGGAAGAAAGCTGCAGAGACCTGTTTACCCCATCTGTTAGTTTTAATCAGCTACTCTGTTTTTTTTATATATGATGTCAGTATAGCTCGAGTGGAATCAAATTTTCCAAAAACTGCACGTATAATAATGAATTTACAAATAGTGCTCTATCATCCTTTGTTTAATCCATTCATATACGGTCTCAAGATGAAGGAAATTTCTAAACACCTAAAAAGGCTTCTTTCTCAGGGCAACATGAGCTCTTGTTTTAAAACTGAATGCTAAGGTACATTAATTTATTCTGTAATCAGTTTGCTGCAGTTATTCAAAACACTTTTTATCTCACATAATCAAATCCCAACTCTCATTCAGAACATTTTTCATGTTGTACAAGAAAGTACAAGAAAATATGAAATGTAAAAAAAAGATACTTTCAGCAATGTAATTAGTAAACTGTAACCCTGCTTTTAAGAGATTACATTGGTATTATTTAGTTGGTGGTTATTAATAAAGTGTTTATGGATGATAAGATACACATTCTAATATTGTATTTATACTGCAAGAGCAGACCGAATGTTTCTGTAATGAACTCCACTAGAGGAACTAGTCTTCTCTAAGATGTGATAGATTTTTTACTCATGTTTACACTGGATATATGTTAATCTGCAGGAATTCTAATATTACTCATTTGGTTTCAGCAAAAGCTCCATGTACACTACATAGGTTTCTTTTAGTTGTTAGTTTGATTTGAGTGCTGCTTCCAGACACAGATCTGATGTAGCCTGTTTCATTCATTAGTTTAGTTATTGTTCTTTATGTGCCATGCTGTCTGAGAGGCATGTATCTATATGTAAACATCTGCAATGTCCAACTATAATGGAGAAAAGATCTTTATATTTATGCAAATTTTGGCTTTCTACTGCTTTCTACAGTAATAATAGATAATAGAAAAATAGAACTTTATTGTCATTATACATACAATGAAATTAATCATTATACAACGAATTACATAAAGTCATTTTGTTATTATATATAATGAAATTCTGTTCAGAACAATCATCCGGAGGAGAACAGACAAGACTAACATAGGGGAGATGGGTGTCTGCAGCCGCTGCCACTACGGGCGCTGCCGGTACAATCAATCCCCGAAAGAAAGGAAACAGACACAACAGGTTAGGTTAGAAAAAATTCATCTTGAGCACCGTACCAGGGTCCAAAAAAAACACCTTAAGCAAAGCATATTTGCACATTTAAAGCTGGGATAGCAATAGGTTAGGGACGGTGGGGAGAAGCAGATAGAGACCAGAGGGTCAGGGCATTGTGGAGCCAGATGCCAGCTCCTAGCCAAAAGAGTTCACTGATAGTGATGGAAGTTCATCAGTGGCCATGGTACACCAGATCCAGCTCACACAATTCACAGAGAGGGCTGAGGGGAAGAGCATCCATCACACATTGTCCCGGAGAGATAAGATTACCAATCTCAAGGCTGGCTAGGGAGCCGAATTCCTGATAATGCAGATGTTGTTTTGGAACAGGCTGCTTGTTATTTTCCAACAGCCTTCAATTTCACTGGGGAACCCATTCAGCAAAAAATCCAGTAATCCAAATTCATTTACCGTTGTCGCCGTGCAGGAACCGAACTTTATCTCCACATCTAATCCCTTTCAACTGCGAGCATGTTCTCAGCTAGACTACGCATCCAGCTTGCAGCTCAGGTCCAACAGGCTTTGAGTCTGAGTCTGTACGGCTCTGCACAGCCCGTCCATTTGGTTGTGCAGCCTCAGCAAATGTCAAACTGCTGCCCAGATTTTCTTAATTTCCCGGTAAATCAGGTATCCTCCAAGCCCAAACAGAAGAGATCCCGTTACCAAGTGGCCAAATACGTATATGTCTTCCACGTCCTCAACCGCCAAAGCTGAAAGTAAATTTTTCAAGTTTTTAATTTTTTATTTTGAAACACTGAAAATAGAATAGAGAACCTCTGAATGTTCCAGTCCTTTATCAAGCTCCAAGACAGCTGTGATGTGATCAGGTGCCTTTCAGATGAAGATTTATATTTCATATTCACTGCATTTGAAAGCACTCCTACATTGAAAAATACTTGCGCTACATAGAAAAAAAACTAGTTTGCACCAAAGGAAAAATGTGTGCCAAAACTGTTCTGAAAAGATTTAAGCAGAAAATTTATTTAAAGGTATACTGCCCATGGTCTGAAGGAAATCCTTAAATTCTTGGTGGTAGTAAAGGGTTGCATTCTTGCTTCTGCCATGTGACACATTAAACTGTTCACCATCAAACTCCATATTTCAGCACTATGTTTGTCTATATTGTGCACTCCAGGCAGAGTACTTGAGGACCCAGTGGATTACTTATAATTCTAATACAGTGGAAAAACCAATATGGATTCGAAGTAAAGAGGTAATGTGGCTAGCATTATATCCATTTATTGCATTCTGTGCATTTCAGTGTGACAGAATTGACAATAAAGCTGTTGTCATGTACAAACGTTCCTGGTTCTGACAACTGTACAGAGTGGCTCCATAGCGTAGTGTTAACGCCTTCACCTATTAGTGAAAGATCCCTGCTGAATCAAACATGCAGAACTGCCTCCTGTGGTGACCCCTGGTGAATATGTAGCTTTATTGTCAGTCAACTGTACAAGCATGATAGACACATAAAACAACCTTTAATTCGAAGCCATTTTCTAGCCCGCTCTTCTTCAATCATAACCTGGCTTTTATAACAAAGTTGCTTGGCACAATTCACATAATTACATCTGGTAATTTCTTGCTATATTCATGTAGTTACATATGTATGTACAGTACCAGTCAAAAGTTTGGACATACCTTCTAATTGAGTGGTTTTTCATTATTTAAAAATTATCTTTAATGCCTTTATTTTAATGCTAAAGTCATTCAAACTATGAAGAAATACTTATGTTGGGCGCAATGTGTGTCAGGCTGTGACCAAGGGTGGAGGACTGATCCCTGGCTATCCAGTCTGGCTATTGGGACATGGAAAGTTGCCTGTCTGGTAGGAAAGGAGCCTGAGACAGTGTACGAGGTTGAGATATACTGGCTAGATATAGCCGGGCTCACCTCAACGCATGACCTAGGTTCTGGAACCAGCCCCCCTCGAGAGGGACTGTTCTACTCTGGAGTTGCCCTCGGGGAGAAGTGGTGAACTGGTGTGGGTATTCTATCCCCTTGGCTTACTGTCTACATGTTGGAATTTTCACTAGTGTATGAGAGGGTTGCTTCCCTGTGCCTTCGGGCTGGGGAACGGGTCCTGACTGTTGTTTGTGCTTATGTGCCAAATGACAGTTCAGACTTCATCCTTCTGGGAGTCGCTGGGTGGGGTGCTCAAGAGTGCTCCATCTGGTGACTCTATCATTCTACTCTGAAACACTGATGCTCGAGTGGGCAAAGGCAGTGAGACCTGGAGGGGTGTGATTGGAGGAATGGCCTGACTGATCTAAACCCGAATGGTGTTTTGTTATTGAACTTCTGTGCAAACCACAATTTGTCCATAACAAGTACCATGTTCAAACATAAGGATGTCCACAAGTGCACATGGCACCAGGACACCCTAGGTCGCAAGTTGATGATCGATTTTGTAATTACATCATCAGATCTGCGGCCGTATCTTCTAGACACTCGGGTGAAGAGAGGAGTTGAGCTGTCAACTGATCATCACCTAGTGGTAAGTTTTATCAAGTGACGGGGGAGGATGCTGGACAGACCTGATGCACCTAAATGCATAGTTAGGGTGTGCTGGGATCACCTGGCAGAAGCCCCAGTCCGTGAGATCTTCAACTCTTATCTCCGCCAGAACTTCAACAGCTTTCCAAGGGAGGCTGAGGACATTGAATTAGAATCGAACATGTTCCCTACCTCCATTGTTGAGGCTGCAAAAACTCGGGTGTGGGAGGAGTTTGGTGAGGCCATGGAAAAAGACTTTCAGACGGCCTCAGAGGGGAAAGCGGGCTATAGTCGGGCAGTGGAAGAAATACTTTGAGGACTTCCTTAATCCCACTAACATGCCTTCTGTAGTGGAAGCAGAGTATGGAGATGAAGGAGATGACTCGCCCATCACTGGGGTGAGGTTACTGAGGCGATTAAACAACTCCTTGGTGGCAGGATGCCTGGGGTGGACAAGATTCAGCCTGCGTTCATGAAGGCTCTTGATGTTATAGGGCTGTCTTGATTGACACACCTCTGCAACATCTTGGAGATCTTGGGTAGTGCCACTGGATTGGCAGACCAAGGTGGTGGTCCCCATCGTTATGAAAGAAGACCGGAGGTCGTGCTCCAAGTATCAGGGATCACACTCCTCAGCCTTTCAAGTAAGGTCTATGCCAGGGTGCTGGAAAGGAGGGTCCGTCCATTAGTTGAACCTTGGATTCAAGAAGAACAATGCAGTTTTCATTCTGTTCATGGAATGCTGGACCAGCTCTTTTTCCTCTTGAGGATAGTCAAGTGTGAGTGTGGACTTGGAGGTGCTGCAGGAGTATATGGGGTGTCTGGCCTGTTGCTGTGGGCCATTCAGTCCCTGTACAACTGCAGCAAGAGCTTGGTCCATATTGCCACCAATAAGTTGGACATGTTTCCTGTGGCCACTACCCGAGCTGCATTCCACTTGGCCTGTCGATACCTGTCAGCTGCCTCCGGAGTCCCACAGGCTAACCAAGCCCGATAGGACTCTTTCTTCAGCTTGATGGCTCCCTTCACCTCCGGTGACCACCATCTGGTTCGGGGGTTACCACCACGACAGGCAGCTCGGGTAGTGGCCAAAGCAAAAACTCGGGTGTGGGAGGAGTTCGGTGAGGCTATGGAAAAAGACTTTCGGACGGCATCGAAGCGATTCTGGCAAACCGTCAGGCGACTCAGGAGGGGAAAGCAGTGCTTCACTCACACTGTTTATAGTGCGGGGGGGGGGGGTGCTGCTGACTTCAACTGAGGCTATAGTCGGACGGTGGAAGGAATACTTCGAGGACCTTCTGAATCCCACTGACACGCCTTCTGTAGTGGAAGCAGAGTCTGGGGATGAGGGGGATGACTTGACCATCACTGGGGGTGAGGTCACTGAGGTAGTTAAACAACTCCTTGGTGGCAGAGCCCCTGGGGTGGACGAGATTCGCCCTGAGTTCCTGAAGGCTCTGGATGTTGTAGGGCTGTCTTGGTTGACACGCCTCTGCAACATCGCGTGGAGATCTGGGGCAGTGCCATTGGATTGGCAGACCGGGGTGGTGGTCCCCATCTTTAAGAAGGGAGACCGGAGGGTGTGCTCCAACTTTTGGGGGATCACACTCCTCAGCCTCCCCGGTAAGGTCTATGCCAGGGTGCTGGAAAGGAGGGTGCGTCCGTTAGTCGAACCTCGGATTCAGGAGGAACAATGCGGTTTTCGTCCTGGTCGTGGAACGCTGGACCAGCTCTTTATCCTCTCAAGGATATTCGAGTGTGCGTGGGAGTTTGCCCAACCAGTCTACATGTGCTTTGTGGACTTGGAGAAGGCATTCGACCGTGTTCCTCGGGGTGTTCTTTGGGAGGTTCTGCGGGAGTATGGGGTGTCTGGCCCATTGTTGCGGGCCATTCAGTCCTTGTACAACCACAGTGAGAGCTTGGTCCGTATAGCCGGTAATAAGTCGGATTTGTTTCCTGTGGGTGTTGGACTCCGTCAGGGCTGCCCTTTGTCACCGATTCTGTTCATAATTTTTATGGACAGAATTTCTAGGCGTAGCCAGGTGGCGGAAGGCTTCTTCCTTGGTGGCCTCAGAGTCTCATCTCTGCTTTTTGCAGATGATGCGGTTCTGTTGGCTTCATCACGGGGGGGCCTCCAGCTCGCAGTGGAACGGTTCGCAGCCGAGTGTGAAGCGGCTGGCATGAGAATCAGCACCTCTAAGTCTGAGGCCATGGTCCTCAGCCAGAAAAGGGTGGAGTGCCATCTCCGGCTCAGGAACGAGTTCTTGCCTCAAGTGGAGGAGTTTAAGTATCTCGGGGTCTTGTTCACGAGTGATGGGAGAAGGGAACGGGAGATCGACAGGCGGATCGGGGCTGCTTCTGCAGTGATGCGGACGCTGGACCGGTCCGTCGTGGTGAAGAGGGAGCTTAGCGTAAAAGCGAGGCTCTCGATTTACCGGTCGATCTACGTTCCTACCCTCACCTATGGTCACGAGCTTTGGGTAGTGACCGAAAGAATAAGATCGCGAATACAAGCGGCAGAAATGAGTTTCCTTCGAAGGGTGGCTGGCCTCTCCCTTAGAGATAAGGTGAGGAGTGCGGCCATCCGGGAGGGGCTCGGAGTAGAGCCGCTGCTCCTCCACATCGAAAGGAGCCAGTTGAGGTGGCTCGGGCATCTGATTAGGATGCCTCCTGGCCGCCTCCTGGGTGAGGTGTTCCGGGCATGTCCCACCGGGAGGAGGCCCCGTGGTAGACCCAGGACACGCTGGAGAGATTGTGTATCTCGGCTGGCCTGGGAACGCCTTGGGGTCCCTCCGGAGGGGCTGGAGGAGGTGGCTGGGGAGAGGGAAGCTTGGGCTTCTCTGCTTAGGCTTCTGCCCCCGCGACCCGGCCCCGGATAAGCGGAAGAAAATGGATGGATGGATGGATGGATGTTTCCTGTGGGTGTCGGACTTCACAGGGCTGCCCTTTGTCACCAATTCTGTTCAAAACTTTTATTGACAGAATTTCTAGGCGTAGCCAAGTGGTGGAAGGCTTCTGCCTTGGTGGCCTTAGAATCTCATCTCTGCTCTTTGCAGATTATGCAGTACTGCTGGCTTCATCAGGTGGTGGCCTCCAGTATGCAGTGGAATGGTTCTCAGTTGAGTATGAAGTGACTGGGATGAGAGTTAGCACCTCTAAGTCTGAGGCCATGGTCCGCAGCGGGAAAAGGGTGGAGTGTCCACTCTGGCTCAGGGATGAGTTCTTGCCCTAGGTGGAGGAGTTCAGGTATCTCGAGGTCTTGTTCACGAGTGATGGGAGAAGGAAATGGGAGATTGACAGACAGATTAAGCTGGGAGAGGTGGCTGGGGATAGGAAGGTCTGTGTTTCTCTGCTTAGGCTGCTGCCCTTGTGAAAACAGAAGAAAAAGGATGGATGGACAGATGGATAGAAAACAACTCAGAGGAGGCAAAACAACTCTGGAACATTATGTGTCATTCCATCCGACGCTGCCAGTTTGAACCTCAGACTGTCCAAGATCTCAGTAATACCCTTGTCCAGATCTGAGAGGAGACCCCCAATAACATCATCTATCGTCTCATTAGCAGCATGCCCCAAGGTTGTCCAGCATGGAGCTATCTTAGATTTCAGCTCTCTGTATGTTGATAATTTTTCTTTCCATAAAACAATGTTGCATCCTTTCATTCCTAACACATTACCTAGTCATGCAATATCAGTCATGCTTGAAGGTGTGGATTTTGGTTGGCACTTTCTCAGTCCATGGCAATCTAAAACTGACTTATGTTGGGCACAATGTATGTCAGGCTGTGGCCAAGGGTGGAGGACTGATCCCCGGCAACGGTGACGCTGGTGTTCCAGCAGTTTCCAATTAATGGCAAGATTTGACCTCGGTGGTTCCTGGGTTGTTCCTGAACCTCCTAACCAATGTCCTCTTATCAGTGGGTAAGATTTTGGATCTTCTCAAAGACTCTTGCAAAGCGGTGACACATTCTAATTCCACTCAATTCAATTCAATTCAATTCAATTTTATTTATAGAGCACCAAATGACAGCAAACAGTCACCTCAAAGCACTTTATATTGTGAGGTAAAGACTCTACAGTAATTACAGAGAAAACCCAACAGTCAAAACGACCCCTTATGCGCAAGCACTGTGGGAAGGAAAAAAACTCCCTTTTAACAGGAAGAAATCTCCAGTGGAACCAGGCTCAGGTAGGTGGAGTTATCTGCCATGACTGGTTGGGCTGAGGGGAGAGAGACAGGACAAAAGACATGCTATGGAAGAAAGCCTGAGATTAATAATAATTAATGACTGAATTCAGAGTGATGTATAAACAGAGTAAAAAGAGGTGAATTAACAGAAATAGTGCATTATGGGAACCCCCCAGCAGCCTAGGTATATAGCAGCATAAATAAAGGACAATTCAGGGTCACCTGATCCAGCCCTAACTATAGGCTTGACCAAAAATGTAAGTTTTTATCCGAATCTTAAAAATAGAGTAGGTGCCTATCTCCCAAATCCAAACCACAGAAGAGGGGCCTGAAAGCTGAAGGCTCTGCCTCCTGTTCTACTTTAAGTATCCTTGGAACCACAAGTAAGCCAGCACTCTGAGAGCGAAGTGTTCTATTGGGGTGATACAGTACTATGAGTTCTTTGAGATAAGATGGGGCCTGGTTATTCAAGACCTTGTCGGTGAGGAGAAGGATTTTAAATTCAATTCTGGATTAAACAGGGAGCCAATGAAGAGAAGCCAATATGGGAGAAATATGCTCTCTCTTTCTAGTCCCTGTCAGTACTCTAGCTGCAGCATTTTGGATCAGCTGAAGGCTTTTCAGGGAGCTTTTAGGACATCTTGATAGTAACGAATTGCAATAGTCCACCCTAGAAGTAATAAATGCATGAATTAGCTTTTCAGCATCAGTCTGAGGCAGGATGTTTCTTATTTTAGAAATATTGCGCAAATGCAAGAAAGCAGTCCTACATATTTGTTTAATATGCTCATTGAAGGACATATCCTGATCAAAAATGACTCCAAGATTTCTCACTGTGTTACTGGAGGCCAAGGTAATGCTATCCAGAGTAAGTATCTGGTTTGACACCATGTTTCTAAGATTTGTGGGGCCGAGTACAAGAACTTCAGTTTTATCTGAATTTAGAAGCTGGAAATTAGAGGTCATCCAGGCCTTAATGTCTTTAAGACATTCCTGCAGTTTAATTAATTGATGTGTGTCATCTGGCTTCATTGATAAAGCTGGGTATCAGCTGCATAATAATGAAAATGTAGGCAATGCTTTTTAATAATACTGTCTAAGGAAAGCATGTGTAATGTAAATAAAATTGGTCCTAGAACCCTGTGGAACTCCATAATTAATCTTAGTGTGTAAAGAAGAGTCCCCATTTACATGAACAACTTGGAGTCTATTAGATAACAGGGTCGTTGACGAAAACTATGCAAATATATTTTGTCAGTGAAATTAACACTGGATTGGAGGACATGTTGTGAATAGATATTGAGCCTACAAGGGAGAATGACAGGCATAAAGTGAAATTTAAAGTACAAAGAGTGGAGGCTAATTGGCTTGAAGAAGGCAGGAAGAAAGATTTTTGGACTAGAACAATGATGGCAATTTTATGTTTGACAGTGTGGGAAAGCAGAAGTGCTGTGAAAAACACTAGTAGCCTAATACCCAGGAAAGCAAAGCGATGAATGATTACAGATCTACTTTATTGAACTGATGCATAAGCTTCATTATACACTGCCATTTCTGTCTTATGATAAACATGGACCCAAAGCAATAGCAACCAGTAAATATACCATGACATAAATGTAAAAATAGGGACCAAATCAGTTTGATGACTTAATGTTTAATAAGGTTTTTTTTAACTTCAGTGAATCAGCAATTCAAAATGCATCACGATTATAAATATTTTTGCGTATGTAAAATCTATGAATAGAATAGGAAGTATTATAATATCTAAATAAGTAAATTTACCAAATACAAATACAAAAACTAATCTTGATGTAACACAGTGAATTGTATTGTTACAAAATACTGATTTTAATTTAAAATCACATTTTAATTTCAGCACTCCCTTTCAGTTGGACTCCAATAAGCTACAACCAGGATAATACAGTGTTTTAATGATGGATGGATATTGCAGATGTTTACATATAGCTACATATCTGTCACAGGCCATGGCTGCCATTAAAAAAAACAAAACAAAAACAAAAAAAAGAACCTGAAAAACTGAAAGAGAATTGCTGAATGACATATGATTTGTTTTTCAGATAAAAATAATTAAATAAATAAATAAAAATCTATCTGAAGTTTTGGGTAAAGACAGTTGACTAGCAGAGCTGCAATGAAAATGTGCATAGGCTCATGAAGGTTTTTAATGAACCCTGATGATGGACACTACCAGTCAAAATTTTGGACACACTCACCCATTCATATTTGTGTCCAAACGTTTGACTGGTACTGTACCATAGTAGAATTACGGACACACACTCTCTCATTCACATGAATGAGGTTTGGTATAATCAGTATTATGCAGTGAATATCTGGTGGGATAAATACATTATTACTGTAAGTATTTATTTCAAAGATGAACCAACCTATAATTTTTTCACTTTACTTGGCAGAACAACCTCTTGAGTTGTTTTGAAATTTCTTTCATTTTTAGTCCATATATGATTGGATTAAATAGTGGAGTATACAAAACGACTTGTAAAGTCAGTATTGAACGTACAGTCTTTGAAATATCAGATTCCAGTCGAACTACAAGAATATCATATGTACAGAACAATGAATAGTTGAGTAAAACCAGCAGGTGAGGGAAACAGGTCTGTGCAGCTTTTTTTCTGAGTCTTCCACACCTTTGATAGGATATTATAAGAATCTTTGTGTAAGTGAAAACTATGTAGAGCATAGGAAAAAATGCAACATTGAGCAAAATAATCACACCATAAACAGACAGAACTCTTGAACTCACACAATGAAGTTTGTAAACTGAATTATTGCAAAATATTCCTTGCAGAGTAAAGTTACACACTCTTGTAGTAGCACTTAGTACTGATGATCCTGCAACCTGACAAGCAGGCACAATCCAAGATAAGACCAAGAACACACAAACTGTAGTTTTTCTCATGATAGCTGGATATTGCAAAGGTTTGCATATAGACACATATCTGTCATAGGCCATGGCTGCCAACAGTAAAAATTGTGACCCCCCTGAAGTGTAAAATAAAAATAACTGAACGTGACACATTGTGTATGATATGATCTGTTTTCAGATAAAACATCAAGCAAAAGCTTTGGGTAGATAGTTGTGCTGTAAAAAATAGAATTAATCAGCAAAGCTGCAATAAAAATATACATGGGCTCATGAAGGCTTTGATGAATCACAATCAGACAAATAATGAGAGCATTAAAGCAAACTATTAGAACATATAGTGTAAAATAATCACAAAATATACATATCTGTACTTCTCCACCTCTACATACCCATCAAGAGTTATGTAAGTTAAATTTAGTTTATCGTCCATTAGGATTGTCAGAAATGTGAGTTAAACATCAGAATACATAAATACAGAGTGCAGTCTGCTTGTGATAGAATATTACCTATATTTGAAATGATCCTCAGTTATCTGGCTTTGAATTACATGTATGAGCTGCTATCCACAGTTCAGCTGGAGCATGGTCTGAGCTTGCCATGTGTTTTTATAACACAGTTTCACCCTCCATGGATTTCAATGAACTACTGAACAAAGGGGACATTTATGTGACCTTCGTCAACCTCTGGAGAGTTGTTTTGGCTAAATCTTGATTCTGTAATTATTACTATTATACAAAGTAATAGAATCAGAATATTCTATAGGCTATAGGCTTTAGTTGTCATGGTCCTGGGCCGGTGGCCCAGTGTTTTGTGTTTTCTTGGTTTTGTTTCAGTTATTTCTCTTATTATGTTTATTAGTTCTCTTTGTATTCCTCAGTTTATTCTGGTCCCTTGTGTTTCCCTGTGTCAGGTCTGCGTCTCTGTCCAGTGTCCGTGTTCCAGTTCCCTGTGTCAAGTCTGCATGTTCTTTGTTTAGTCACTTCCTGTATTATTTTGACAGTCTTGTGTTCCTTGTGCTTTATGTTTAGTTTTGCTTCCCCTGTTATTAGTTTCATTTGCTTCACCTATTGTGCCCTGCTGTTTCCTCTTGCCCTGATTACCTAATGTGTATTTAAACCCTCAGTTTTCTTCTGTTCTTTGTCGTGTCATTGTCTATGTTCCAGCTGTGTGTGTCTCCATTCCTTGTTCTCCCCAGTTTTAATTCTGGCCTCAGACCAGCCCAGTTCATCCAGTCCTTATACTCAATAAAATCCTTAAGTTCATTCTCTCACTTCGTTTATGAGTCCTGCTTTTGGGGTCTGCCTTTCCTGCCTGCCACAGCAACCATGACATGAGTATCCCATCTACTATGCTAAGAATTATTTGACAGTTTAACTTTGTTTAAAACAATCTTACAGCTATTGAACCACCATGGACTAGAACCTTTAGTTCTTCCATCCCGGTGAATGTTGCAATCTAGGAACGTAACACAGAACAGCTCACTGTTCACTGTGAATATACATCAAAAGTCTTTTTAGGTCAGGCAGGCTCTAAGTAAAAAAAAAAAAACTTATTACAAGCTGGGTGTATGTAAGCGTGTAAATTTTCTTTCTTTCATTTTTATGATTTTTAATTGCTGATAAAGTACATGATTGTAACTTGTGAACACTAAAAAATGATGTACAGTACCAGTAAAAAGTTTGGACACAGTGCATAAGACCACAGTACCTGTAATGGACACCAATGCAAAGGACAACTCATAGAAATAAGGTATAAATCTGACTGCACGAAAGCTGTGATGGTGTAATTCAAGATATTATTGGTAACACTTTATAATATGGCCTAAGGCTACTAATTAAATTCTGGGACTAAAGCTGTATGCAGCACGGTGGTGTGGTGGTTAGCACTGCTGCCTAGGTGTGAATGGTTGTCTGTCTCTCTGTGTTGGTCCTGCGACAGGCTACCCTGTCTCTCGCCCTGTGTCAGCTGGGATAGGCTCCAGCCCCCCTGTGACCCTGAACAGGATAAGCGGAAGAGAATGGATGGATGGATGGACTAAAGCTGTACATCCCTATAAAATACCTGTACTTACACATAATTACAGTGTACTTACAGCCTAAGTTTTGGAACTTATGGCTTTAGTCCTGAAAATTACGCAGAACTTAAATTTACTTATGTGGTATATCTCTGTAAAATACCTGAACATGCATGTACAGGGTACATGCACGTTAAGTTCTGGGCCTTCATCCCATAACTTAAGGGCTTAGTCCTGGAAATTAAAGCCTTAATCCCAGAACATATGATTTCAGTCCCAGAAATTATGCAGAACTTAATCGTACTTACAGGGTACATCATAAAACAACTAACTGATCATCTGCAGAATTCTCTCCTCTGTGAAATTCTGGACAACCTCCTCGAATGGTTTTTATGCTGCTGATTCACTCGGCTTCAGTTTCTTTTTGAACTTATTGTCAAGCAATAAGCAATTCATGGATTTGAGGACCAACAAAAAACACCTTCATTGGACCAATCTTGATAAATCTTGATAAAACTAGGGCACTGTGAGTGCCAGCATCTTTATGGTTTATACAAATAGTTTATTCAAATCCCACAACTCTATATAATTGTACATTTGACAGTCCATGGTGTACTGAACAGCAGTCTTATGACTGACAGCCTGCACACATTTGTTGAGGTTTAGTGTGCACATTTTATGTTTGTTTTGTTTCTGCCTGTTCAGTTTGTTACGCTACATATTTTAATGGACAGCACAAATATTTAATCTTCCCAGTACAGCTGAGTGGCTGCTGATTATCAATCAAATTATTGAAACAAGCCCATATAAAAATGCTTAAAGTGTAGAAAATAGCACAGCAAAGCAATCAATAAAAATGTGGGGATATGTAGATAAAGTTTGGGTGAACATCATCATGCCGTAAGACACTTTATGAAGCAACCTTTCTATAACAGATTACAATATATATTTATATTATTTGAATATATTCTTCATTTTACATATGAATATTGCTCAGAAAATCATATCTAACACATTTGTTATATGTTATTATTTTTTTCATCCCAATTGAGAAAAATGAATTTCAGTAGGATTTTCTTGACTGTTATTGTTTATTGACCTAACACCAACACATCAGAACTTTCCCTATATTCCTACTTTTTTTTTTTTTCAAACTAAACAGGCATTTCTTTTTCCAAATAAACAGAACAGTTCATCACTCCTCAACTAGAAACCATAGATTTACCAATTGCAGACACTACACAGTAGCCTATGAAGGTTTAAATAAGCTGCTGCATGCAAGATGTTCCTCTGCAGGGAAGGGTTAGTCACTTCTTGCAGATTGGGAACATCATGGCTCCATATCCCTGTGGCTCAGCTATGAAGTGAGTATATGCTAACTAATCTCTGCATATTTTTACTGCAGATATATCAGGGAGACTGCATGTGTATCTTACATACACTCTTCAACACATACCACTGGATATTTGCTGTTATGAGTTTGTATGCAGTAAAGAAATGACTTTCAACTCTGTTACGGCACCTTCAAGTATCATAGAATGTTGCTCATAAGGAGAGGTGGTGTTGTAGTGTTCACATTAGGGCCTGATCCATATTCTCCACTATTCTCTGTAAATAAGACACGTGTTACAATTTGTTACAATAACTAAAATGGGGGTTCAGATGAAGTGACAGCTGTGTGTACAGTACAAAAAGGATATTTTAGTTATGTATACAGCATTTTTATATAGCATTTTCCAGAAAGGCAATTCAAAGTACTTTACATGATTCAGTAAAACAATAAAAAATATTGTTAAAACAGTTGTTCCTTTAAAGCCTGACTGCATAGCTATTAACATAATATTAAACACACTGTACCCAATAAACCAGGGGTGGGCAAACTTTCTGGCTCTAGGGCCACATTGACTTTTTGAAATTTGACAGACAGGCTGGGCCCCCACCAGATGCATACAAATCAAACGTAAACATAAAAAGGCATTACGGTGTTACTTTTAGTGGGAACAGTGTTGTTTTTGCCAGTGCATCGGAGTCTGGTGCTAGTTTTGTTTTAGCAATTCTCAGAATCCGCAACATCAGTCACAATTATGATATGATTTGATTTGGGCAATTTTGTACCAACTTTGGTGAGCTGGATTAAAAAAATCGTAGTTTGCCCACCCCTGCACTAAACCATACTGAACATCAGTACTAGTGTTTCTGAACTAAGGTTATAACAGTTTTGGAGTTTACATTACAGTTCAGTTTTATTTTGTTGTAACTTTTCCCCTCTAGTTCAGTTAGTCTTGGTTGGTTTTTAGACTGGTTTTGCTCATTTTTATTAGTTTTTGTTTTTTTTTGTTTAATGCTTAGCTTTAATTTAGTTTCATTAGTTTTAGTATTTAGTTATTTAGTTTTTCATACTTTGTCAGGTGCAAAAATCAAAGTGCAACAATTTATCAGTGCATCCTAATACCTGCAGTGCATTAATTAGCCTGCAGTTATTTTCTCTGTGAAAATGAACAGTTATGTCTATAACTTCTGTTCCCTGAAGGAGAGACACGAGGTACAACACATATGGTATATCATGCCCTGGCGTGTTCTGCTGAAGGACACCTCTATTCACACCTTTAAGGCAGATGACCTGTGATGACATATGTGCGCCTCTGCCCACACATATATACTCTGTCATCACAGTCATCACACAGTTCAATAGTCGCTCTTGACCGAGCCCAGCTGCGCTGGGCATCCTAGTATTGTACCTCACTCCTCTCCTTCCGGGAACAGAAGTTATAGACATAACTGTTCATTCCCTTTCAGTCAATTCACTTGGTACAACACATATACAGTAGTATGGGACATATATATACACGCCCTGGAGCAGCCACCGAGATGGAGTCCGATCACCAGCACCCTAGTGCAAGGCAGACCCAGCAGAAAGGAAGAATGGGGCTGTCACATCCAAATGATCAAAACTGAACAAAAGTGTGTGGTGATGACCAATTAGCTGCAGCGAAAATATCACTCACAGGAATCCCTTTTATAAAGGGCCCATGAGGTTGCCATTCCCCTGGTGGAATGTGCTCTCATACCCTGAGGCAAAGTGACAAATTTAGTGCCATTTGCCAAGGAGATGGCCTCCGTAATCCAGTGGAAGAGCCTGGTCAACTGAATCTCAACTGGTCAAATAAACGCACATTCTGAGTGCGGTCAATGTAGGCCCTTAGCAGATGCACCAAACACAGAGAATGCAACCTCCTCTCCTCCTCGGATGCAAAAGAAGGGGGGGCAAAAGCTCTGAAGTTCAAATTCCATAGAGCTATAAGCTGCAAGAATAACCTTTGGTAGATATTTGGCATTTGGGTGTAGTGCGACCCTGAGGCCATCAGAAGAGAACTGTGTGCATGAAGGATGCACAGACAATGCATGAAGGTCACTCACTCACTTTGCAGAGGCCAAAGCAAGAAGAAGCGCAGTCTTGTATTAAAAAAAAACTCATATCTACAGACTCGATGGGTTCAAAAAGGGGACCACAAAGGGCATCCAGCACCAAAGTCAAGTCCCACGAGGGGACGCTGGACCTAACCACAGGTCTTGGTCAGCGAGCCCCTTTCAATAAGCATGTGGCAAGAAGATGCGTACCTGGTATCACCATATCAAAGCCAATATGACAGGCAGCTATAGCTGCTAAATAGACCTTTATTTTAGAAAAGACAGACCCTTATCAACAGACCCTGCAGGAATGCCAAAACATCCACAATAGAGTGCTGGAATGGGATAATGTGCTGGTCCTGGCATCACTGCTCAAAGGCTCACCATTTGTAAGTATACAAGCCTCTAGTGGATGAAGCCCTAGCACTTTAGGTCTCAAACCAAAATGTTTGAGACCTAAAAATGCGGCTAGCAGCTGTAAGCGATTGATCTGCAGCTCACGCTGTGCCACAGTCCAGAGCCCGCTCACCAATGCTATGTCACACAGCACCCCCCCACCCCCTCAGGGAAGCATCTGTGGACACCACCTTGCGAAATGACACCCTCCCAATCTAAGAGCCCTGGTGGAGCAGCCCGAGCTCCCTCCAAGGGCGAAACGCTAAGATGAAAGATGCAGTTATTGTCAGCCTCTTCCGGAGGTGCCGCAATACGAGGCACACAGGCAGTGAGAGAGTGTCCAGCTCTGAAATGCTCTTATCTTTAACAGCCTAAGTGGCACTATGGCAATCATAGATGCCATCATGCCACACAACTGTAAGATTGGACATGCAGTCTGCGTCCCAACTGAAACTGAGCGAGGCAGTGGTGAAACGCAGCCACTCTGTGCTCCGTCAAGTGTGCGCAGCCAGAGAGTGAGCATATTTCCAGATCAAAAAAAGGGATGTGCTGACTCTGTGTCAGTGAGCTTTTTGAAGATTCACTGAAAATCTCTGTGGTTGAATGTATGACAGAACCAGCGAGAGCCGTGTCGCCACCTGGTCTCTGGAGCTCACTACAAGAGCCCAGTCATCTAGCTAGACTAAAAAGCGGACTCCCCTCTCTCAGAGGCTGTACTAACCTTTCTGTCTCAGAAGTGGGGACCACTCATACTGCTTTTTCCTGCAGCAGCCTGTTTATTTCCTCCCTTAGTATCGCCACTGTTTGTTTATTTTGGTAGGACTTATTATACCATGGAAGTGAGGTGGCCTGGCCTGGAACTGCAACCAGTAACCAGCCGCAATGGTTCTCACCACCTACAGAGAGGCGGTGCAAACGTGCCACTGAGGGAGGTGAGAAGCCAGTTGGCTCACTTGCACTTGAGGCGTTGTCCCCCCCCCCCCCCCCCCCCCCCCCCCCCGGTGTGTCTGTGGGGAAAGGCATCAGCTACCTGAGCTGGTTCATTTGGCCTGCAGGTTGAGGATTTACAATTGCTTGAGAATATGCATTTTTTATTGATCATAAGATGGGAACACGTACATTCACATAGTTTGTTGGAGGCACCTTTATTGGGGCACAACACTGAAACACAGCAGGAACACTTGATGTGGTCACCTGAAAATTTAACACATCCACACTGGGAATAACAACCTGAGGCAACAAAAAAACATTTTTGTGTGCAGGGAGTTTGTGCTTGGGAGACAGTGTTACTAGAGTACAGCGCCTTCTGGGACTGACTACCTGAACAAAACTTGGGCAACACCATTTGGGCAGCAGCAAATGGGGGGGAGACATATCTCCCTGCTGCTGGAGCCCCTCTGTACTCAATCCCACAGCTAGAAGGACTGAGGCTTCTTGCTACTTGCGCACCCAAAGCAACGGTGGGTGCTGCTGTCTTCCCAGTGGGCAGAGAAATGGTGGACCGGTGAGAGCTAGCTGCTAGCTTAGGTTTGGTATCACATCTGGGTATGATATCGAGCAGAGCCTCTGTCTGCTTCTTCCTCAGTTCAAATTTAGCCTTAATGGCTTTGAGTGATTGCCCAAATAGCCCAACAGCAAATAAACAGCCCTGTCCCTACCTGGGACATCAGAGAGTGTCAGCCACATATGCCCCTGCACCACTATTGTTCAAGCTCATGGAGAGCACTGCACAGCAGGATGCATGAAGAATGTAATCCGTGGTGACTCTGACCTCATGAATGAGAGACGCCAGTGTACCGTCTGGGGGAACCAGTGGCCCGAGTTCTGCCAGGCACATTGCCTGGTACGTCTGGAGCATAGTGACGGAGCTCATGGTTGCAGGCAGTGCCCGCCTGAGCCCGATAAATCTTGTCCAGGTGAGATACAAAGAATCTGCAAAATTTGATGGGCCACACACATCATGGTTATGGGATGGGGCCAGGTAAGCCGAGAGGGATGGCTCCATTGGAGGAGGGTTGGCTAAGCCGGCCTCTTCTGTACCGTCGAACTCCAGATACTGTCCATAGCCAGGCACAGTGACACGGGTAGATAGTGATTTGCTCCATGAAGCGGTTAGCTCGGAGACAAAGTCTGGGAAAATTGGGAGGCAGTTTTTGACCGCCACGGGCTCGTGCAGGAGGAAAAAACTCACGAACCGTGATGGTTTCTGAGCTGGCGAAGGAGAGGGCCATTCCACCTGCAGCTAGTCCGCTGCAAAGCGAAACAGCGAAAAAAAAAAGACACGCTGTCATGGCTGGCTGGCGCAGTGGCAAACCGGGTCAATGAGAGGCTCTCCTGCTCTTCCTCTGACAGACCATGCAAGTCCAGGCCGATGTCCAGCAGGTCATCGTCATCCTGGTAAGCTAGCTCAGCCTGAAGCTTGCCAGCGCTCTTGAACTGTTCTGACTTGCTTTTGGCAAACCCATCACCGTAATCCATGTGGTCTGCCCAGCTAGGGGACACCGACCAGATACTCCTCGCCTTTGGACCCAGACAAAGCAAGGGCACCAGATTCGGAGGGTAGAGGGTCATGCTGTGTGACAGCTGTCCTTCCCAGCACTTTCTCTACGAAAGTCACCCATCTCTCCAGGGTCCAGCACCGGAGCTGGTGACAAAATACACAGGCTTTTGGCTCAGTCATTGCTTTACTAGCGTGCACAATTCCTAGACAGACGGGGGCACGTTTCGTGCTGGTCCTTGTCGTGCAAAGAGAAACCGCACCCCTGAGGACAGGAGCAAACAGAAGATTCTGTTTTGCCTGCTTTGGTTTGGTATTGATACCAAAAACTCAAAGTGAAAAATGATGCACAAGAGAAACTCAAAATTAGCACTCCACGGACAGCCCACACACCAACTGGGCTAACACCAACAGGGGCAGTTAAGCTAACTTCGAGCCGGCAGACAACAGAGCTAACTAGCAGTAGCTAGCTAGCCGCCTCAGCAGAGGTGTTCTTAGTGAGGTGAAGAGCGTAGGAACTGAGGGATGACTGTGATGACAGAGTATATATTATGTGCATGTGGAGCCGCATATATGTCATCACAGGTCATCTGCCTTAAAGACATGAATAGATGTGTCTTCAGCAGGACATGCGACGGCATGATATCCCATACTATATGTGTTGTACTGAGTGAATCAACCGCAGCCATGCCAAAGGTGGCGTGGCTGCGCTGCTGGTTCTGTCAGAGCTGCTCAGAGAGCTAGCTTGGTTAGATACTAATTAGACTTCTCTGCTGGGGCTATGCGAGGCCTTGGTATGCAACCTACCAGCATTTATGCTTGTGTGAGCTGCATTATGTGTGTTAATTACCTTGTGGTCATGTGCTGGTGTTTTAAATGTGGTGCCAGGCGACAGAAACAAAAAAATGCTAGTTTCCCCCCTCCTTGGTCCTCGCTCTTTTTTGTTCACTTTTCATTCCCTCATATCATTCCAATAGTTTCAGCTGTCTCCCTCCAGGAAATACTAGATCTGAAGTTTTGAGTAAACACAGTTAACTATCAGGGCTGCAATGAAAATGTGCATAGGCTTATGAAGGTTTTTATGAACCCAGATGATATACAGTACCAGTCAAAATTTTGGACACACTCACCCATTCATATCTGTGTCCAAACTTTTGACTGGTACTGTACCATAGTAGAATTATAGAAAATTATTAGAATATACTGTGAACATAATATAAAAATAAACATACCCGGACTTCTTCATTTCTACATGCCCATCAAGAGTTATATCATTGGTTACTAGGGAAAAATGAATATTCTTTGCTTGATTGGCAGTGGTTAAAAAGGCTGGCAGTAAGCGTTGTGCCCCAGCACTGTTACCAGAATGCAGTTAAGGCACAATTTTTCCTTTGATGGTGAACCTTCTCCTTTCTAGTTTGCATCACTATAGCTTGGAGAGTAGGCGGGCAGAGTTTATAGGCAAGTCCATTTCTTCTGTTCAAACTTTGATCACAGAAACTCAAAATGGTATTAAGTGGTTGTATGCATGCCTGACAATGTCGGGGCATGCTCCTAATGAGACAATGGATTGTGTCCTCGGGGGGATCTGGACCAGAGCATCATCTGGACAGTCTGAGGTACAGCCTGGTGGCATCGTATGGATGGAAACATAATGTCCCAAAGATAATCTGTTGGATTTAGGAGAGGCGAGCATCGGGCCAGTCAATGGTATCAATTCCTTCATCCTCCAGGAACTGGCTGCACCTTAGCCCAGGCACTGTCATGCACCAGGAGGAACCCACGAACTGCTGCACCAGTGTAGAGTCTGACAATGGGTCCAAGAATTGCAACTTGAGCCCTAATGGCAGTCTGGGTCCTGTTGCCTAGCTTCTAGAGGTCTGTGCGTCCTTCTGTGGATATGCCATTCCACGGCTTCTCTGTACACTTTCTGGACCTGCTCTCATGGGTGAAAAGCACAAGGTGCCAGTGGTGGACCTGCCAGCTCTGGTTTTCTATGGCTAATATTAATCGAGCTCCACAGTGCAGAGGCCACTAGAGGATGCCAGGCCCTCAGACCACCCTCATCATTTGTTTCTGTTCCCGATTATTTGGTCAGAGACATTTTATTTTTTTTGTACTTCTGTCAGAACTGTTACATACAAGACTGAAATTTCTGTTAATATGTAGCTTTAAATACTGTTAGTGTGTGAGTTTCTCTGAATCTTACAACAAATAGCTTTGACTTGACTTTGACCGATAAGCACCTACAGCCTCACACAGCTGAGGAAAACACAAGAGCGATGCATACATTTCAGTGCAGTCACACTCTCATCAATAACACAGAGACAGCTTCAGATTTAATGATAAACATGTTTATGTTCTTCTACATATAGTACAGATCAGCTGTTACACACAAATTTCAGGTTCATTCAGTGAAATAGTCGGTAATAATTCATCTCTCCTCTGGATAAATCCTGCATGCCAGCTGAAATTCACTCTACAAGACAACACAGTTTCCACTAATTTGTAACCGATTGTCATATCAAAAGCCTGTGATTCTGTTTCAGCCTTCACTCACTGATCTGAATTGCCACTGTTTTCAGAAAGAAACACAAACATAAAACCCATGCTTCCACTGTTTTTTTTTAAATATAGTAATTCAATTCAGTTTTATTTATATAGTGCAAAATCACAACTGGAGTTTCTCTCCATCTTTGCATTTTTTGTAACTGCATCTGCTAAACTGATGGTTAGCAAAATAGGCCCAGGAATCAAACGCCGACAAAGCGAGGGCCTATTAAGTGAATTTAACAGACATGATAGCATGTCTTCACATTTAATACTGTAGCAAACCTCAGTATTATGAGGTTTGATATAATTATGTGGTGAATATCTGATGGGATAAATCCATTATTAAGTATTTGTTTTACTGTAAGTATTTATTTCAAAGATGAACCAACCTATCATTTTTTCACTTTACTCGCAGAACAACCTCTTGAGTTGTCTTGAAATTTCTTTCATTTTTAGTCCATATATGATTGGATTAAATAGTGGATGATACAAAACGACTTGCAAAGTCAGTATTGAACGTACAGTCTTTGAAATATCAGATTCCAGTCGAACTACAAGAATATCATATGTACAGAACAATGAATAGTTGAATAAAACCAGTAGGTGAGGGAAACAGGTCTGTGCAGCTTTTTTCCTGACTTCTCCACACTTTTGATAGGATATTACAAGAATTTTTGCGTAAGTGAAAACTATGTAGAGCATAGAAAAAATGCAACATTGAGCAAAACAATCACACCATAAACAGACAGAACTCTTGAACTCACACAATGAAGTTTGTAAACTGAATTATTGCAAAATATTCCTTGCAGAGTAAAGGTACACAGTCTTGAGGTAGCACTTAGTGTTGATGTTCCTGCAACTTCACAAGCAGGCACAATCCAAGATAAGACCAAGAACACACAGAGTGTAGTTTTTTTCATGATAGCTGGATATTGCAAAGGTTTACATATAGACACATATCTGTCATAGGCCATGGCTGCCAACAGTAAAAACTGTGACCCCCCTGAAGTGTAAATAAAAAAATTGAAAGTGACACATTGTGTGTGATATGATCTGTTTTTCAGATAAAACATCAAGCAAAAGCTTTGGGTAGATAGTTGTGCTGTAAAAAGTAGAATTAATCAGCAAAGCTGCAATAAAATATACATGGGCTCATGAAGGCTTTGATGAATCACAATCAGACAAATAATGATAGCATTAAAGCAAACTATTAGAACATATAGTGTAAAAATAATCACAAAATATACATATCTGTACTTCTCCACCTCTACATACCCATCAAGAGTTATGTAAGTTAAATTTAGTTTATCATCCATTAGAATTGTCAGAAATGTGAGTTAAACATCAGAATACATAAATACAGAGTGCAGTCTGCTTGTGTTAGAATATTACCTATATTTGAAATGATCCTCAGTTATCTGGCTTTGAATTACATGTATGAGCTGCTATCCACAGTTCAGCTGGAGCATGGTCTGAGCTTGCCATGTGTTTTTATAACACAGTTACACCCTCCATGGATTTCAATGAACTACTGACCAAAAGAGACATTTATGTGACCTTCGTCAACCTCTGGAGAGTAATAGAATCAGAATATTCTATAGGCTATAGGCTTTAGTAACCCATCTACTATGCTAAGGATTATTTGACAGTTTAAATTTGTTTTAAAACAGTCTTACAGATATTGAACCACCATGGACTGGAACTTTTACTTCTTCCATCCTGATGGATGATGCCATCTAAGAATGTACCATATAACAGCCATTTGCTCTGTGAATATACACTAAAGGTCATTTTAGGTCTGGCAGGCTCTAAGTAAAACAAATTATTACAAGCTGATGTATGTAGGCTTTCCTTCTTTCTTTCTTTGCCTCCCATTCTACTTTGAATACGGACGGAACCACAAGTATGCCAACAGTCTGAGAGAGACGTGCTCTACTGGGGTAACATGGTACTATGAAATCTTTAAGTGAAGATGGGGCCTGATTAAGACCTTGTATGTGAGAAGAATTATTTAAATTAAATTCTCGATTTAACAAGGAGCCAATTAAGAAGAGTTAATAATTGCTCAGAACATCATATCTAACAGATTTGTTACATCTTGTGTTTTTGTGGTGAACCTAAAAATGTGTCACCCCAATATTTTTAGTTACTTTGTTATTCAGTAGCTGTATTTAAGGTGAGGGTTTGTTGTGATTTTGCACTACATAAATAAAATTGAATTCACTTGAATTTAAAAAGGACTATTTAATGTAATCTTTCATGGTAGATATTTTAATGTTACATTGTCATGTGCTTTTAAGGGTACAGAGCTATTAAGAACAAAGTGGAACCTTTGTTGTGGGACTAGTTGCCAATCAGGATGCTCTTTCTGGGGAATTCCTGTTTACCTCAGTCGCAATCTGGACATGAATGGCAGCACTCCATCATGATCATAGCTCTTCCCAATTGCTATATTCTGTCAGACTGCATTACTGGTATGGTGACTTCACCCCTCAGGGCCTGTAACAGATTATGGGGGCTTGTCCGGGATCAGCAGGCCATTCATGGAATGGCCAGCACTGATCCAGAGATGCTGAAATTCAGGGCTATAACTGCCTGCTCTCGAAACAAAGGGGTGTTCCAATGTTTGACCAAGAGGAGAGGTAACCAGTGAAGAGGGTGCACAATCCTACAGAGTACAGCACTGCCAACCCAGGTGTCTCAGACAAGCAGAATGTCGGCCGGCGAGAGAAGATGACTGGTCTGGAGTATAAAGAAAAACCTACACCAGGTCACAGCTAATGAAGCTTACCTCATTGCTACCAGCTTGGGACCAATTGAAGGACTCTGTGCTATTAAGCTAAGCAGAGACGATGAAGAGAGTTTTGTTGAATGACCACTTACCTGACCTGCCACGTGGTAGTGGAACAGGATGATCAGGGCCTGCCACTATTAAAGAGACTAGAATATGTCATCAGTGGGGCTGCTGTGAGCCACAGTCAGACAAACTCAGAGAGACTGTCATTTTCAGTCTTTAGTGGTCAGTTTCGTTGCCAACAAATAGAGTGCTCACCAGCTCCATTAACTTTGGGAGCTGTTTGTTGTGATTTGGCGCTATATAAATAAAATTGAATTGAATTGAATTGAACTCTGAGACAGGATGTTTCTAATTTTAGAAATATTGCACAAATGCAAAAAAGCAGTCCTACATATGTGTTTAATATGTGCATCGAAGGACATATCCTGGTCAAAAATGACTCCAATATTTATCACTCTATTGATAAATAGCCAAGGTAATGCCATCCAGAGTAAGTATCTGGTTCAACACTATGTTTCTAAGATTTGTGGGGCCGAGCACAAGAACTTCAGTTTCATCATCCAGGCCTTTACATCTTTCAGACATTCCTGCAGTTTAACTAATTTGATGTGCGTTATCTGGCTTCATGGATAGATAAAGCTGAGTATCCTCTGCATAACAATGAAAACTTATGCAATGCTTTCAAATAATACTGCCTAAGGGAAGCATTTAAAATGCAAATAAAATTGTCCTAGTACAGAACCTTGTCTATTAGATAAATATGATTCAAACCACTGCAGTGCAGTAAAATCAAATATTGCTTAGGCCCCCTTCAAGATTCTGTATAAACAGGAGGCCGAAATGCATCAAAACTTTGCCATTTACATCTGAAAACATTTTCATGTAAACAGGTCCTTATAAACACAGCTTCCTCCTCAGTGTCGTAAAAGCTCTGCTGTAAGCCAGAGCATGGACTTGAGACTTTGCATTACACTGGACTTTGCACTTCACAGTCTGCACCTTACCTGCATTCACACTTTATAGACATTTAGGCCTATATTTTCTTTTCTTTTTTTTTTGTTGGTATTTATATTTATTTACGTTAATATTTGTCTCTATGTTCTTGGGTTTTTTTTGTTTTGTTTTTTGTTCTTGTTTACTTTTTATATGCTGCTGTAAAAGAAGGGAGAGCTGTTTAACAGAATTTCATTGCATGTAAATGTGCAATAGAGAATTTCTTTTTCTATTCTATAATATAAAGATTGTATCCATTGTTTTCCTTGTCATTAACATTTCCATGTCAGTGACAGAATGAGCAATGCTGTTCCCTATCAATAAAGTAACTTGCTAACAACAGATCAGTGGCATTTGATTCATTTTATTCATTTTCAATGTGTTTAAAAATCAACAGTGACAAATAATCAGCTGTGCTAAATGGAAACAAAGAAAGAAATTGTTAAATGAAGACAAACAAGCCCTTTAGGCTTGAGACATTAACAGCAACAGTTAATTTATCTTTGCTCTATGGCCATTACACACTTGATCAAAAGAGGAACAGACATTAACAATACCTTATAAAAATGTCATAGCATATGAAATCAGATGATACATCATGTCTCATTTGCAATACAATTACAGATGAAATGATTGTACTATGACTAATGCAGTAATATCACTGTTTTTTAACTATACAAAACAATATCTTGAGATGTTTAGAAATTTCACTCATTTTGAGTCCATATATAACTGGATTTAAAAGAGGACGAAATAAAATCGACTGAAAAGTTAATATCAAACGAAGAGATGTTGATAAATCGAATTCCTGTCTAACTATAATTACATCAAAAACAATAAAAAAGGAGAAGTTGATTAACACCAGCAAGTGGGGTAAACAAGTCTTTGCAGCTTTTTTCCTCACTTCTCTACAGCTTTGGTAAGATATCTAAGAATCCTGATGTATGAAAAAAGTATAAAAAGCAGAGGCAGAAGGGCAATATTTATCAACAGGACACACCATATATAGATATTGCTACTGAGGGAACACACTGAAACTTGTAAAATGAATTGTTACAAAAAATTCCTGCCAGAGTAAACCTACAGAGTTTTACATTAGAATACAACACAGCTAAACCACAATCTCAAAAGCAGATATAAGCCAAGCTAAAACCAAACAGACATGTACAGTTATTTTATTCATGATAACTGGATATTGCAGGGGTTTGCATATAGACACATACCTGTCATAGGCCATGGCTGCCAACAGTAAAAACTCTGAACCAGCCGAGGTGTAATATGAAAAAGCTTGGAAGAGACAGAGTGGATATGATATAACCTGTTTTTCAGACAAAACATCAGATAAAAGCTTTGGATAAATAGTTGTGCTGTAAAGAACAGAGTTGATTAATAAAGCTGCAATGAAAATGTACATTGGCTCATGAAGGTTTGTGTGAGTCCAGATAATGCACACTATAGTGGAATTACAGCAGAGTATCAGAATATAAAGTGTGAATATGATGACAAAATAAAGATATCTGTATCTGTGCAATTCTACAAACCCACCAAGAGTTATTAATGTTATGTTTAATTCAACATCCATAAAATGAACCAAAATTTTATCAGCGATGGAATTAAATCACACAACAGGTATAAATGAAATGAAAAGACAAGACTTAGAGAATTGTAGTAATTATTCGCTGCACTGGAGTACAAAGGTGAGTGACTGAGTCTGTGGCTTCATTTTATCAGAAAACCTTCCATCCTCTATGGATCTCATTAAGTTCTCCAGTAACATGTAAACAAATTTTCCCATATATTTTTTTTTTTTTAAAT